>NW_027464711.1:300000-579000 GCF_043290135.1 Rhipicephalus microplus
GAGGTGACCACGGGGTAGTGCCACTGCTGGTGCTCCCAGCGCTGAAAATGGCGGGATTGCCGGCCGTTTTGAATAGTGCTAGATACCAGTGTTATAAATCAATAAAAGTGATAGTTATACATCCCTCAGTTGCGTTTTAGGTCACGAATCGCTGCTACGGGGTCTATAGCTACTTGATAACGCAAAATGGCATGGGTAAATTTGATGTCAGTGCTCCTTTAAGTTCAGCGGCATACATGTAAAGTCAAAGCGCACAATAACAACTTATGCCCAGATGGAAGTTCACTTATCAAGGATGGCAATCGGGCAACTCCGATATTTCTGGGTGAAGCTACAGTTTTAAGCGTGGAAATGATGGTGATTACATGTTCCACAAAGGAGCATTTACCTTAGAATACCGAGCAAGTGCCCAGTTCCACTTCTAAGGGGATTTCAAATATAAACTTGAGCAGAAGTTATCCTTGACCTAGTTGGTATTGCTTAATGAATGACATTCTACCGCTATTAAAAATGTGAGTTGTCGTGCTTGTGTGTCTCTCTTTTTTTGTTTTTTAATAGCCGCAGAATGTTATCCTGTAATCAGATAAGCACCAATGACCGAGCAAGTGCCACCCTACCCCCTTCCCTAAAGTATTTTTCAACATGTTTACTGCTACAGAATCCTACAACAGCAGTTCCTAGGAATCCAAGTTCTGAGTCTTTATATGTCTGTATACACACAAAGCTCATTTCAACAGTCATGTCTGCACAACATTAAGCCCGTCATAGCCAAAAATTTGTTATAAACATTTATTTGTTACACTGTACCCCAAACAAGCCTGTTCATTTACTTTGTTATGAGTAAAAATTTGTTATATCCGTCTTCATCAAATGAAGGTTTGAGTGTATGTGCACGATTTCTAGACACTTTTACAGTGTGGTGCCAGATTTCAGCAGAACCTACGGGAACACTTCGGCAGCTACAACGTAACAGCCTGGTTTTTAATACACAGTATTCCATGCAAGCCATGCTGAGACTAGGCAAAGGCAACATAGCAGTCAGGAAACTGCAGCACCATAGGATGAAACAGTGGAATTCCATGGTACTCATCATATTTTGGCTTGATTACTTTTCTCCTGCAGTAGGATGTGGTCTTTTTACATTCCTATATTAAAATAAACATAGTTGCATATATTTTGCGAGCTTACAACACATTAGCTGCCTCCTGCTTTATGAAATTTTATCAGAACTACTAGGTGGCTATACACAAAGTAGTGTTTAAAATTTAACCATGAGGGACCCCCAGACAACACAGCACGACAGGAATGAGGACTTATGTTGATTAGCAACCACACTTAGTTTACAAAGCCATAAAAAACAACCATTCCACCTTTGATAACATTGCCATAAATGTGCAGATTATTTTGTATATAAACATGCTGCAACATTTTTTTTTTTTTTTTTTTGCTAATGCCTTCCTGGGCAAAGTATTAGCAGTACGCTATTTCGACATGATGGTTCAACACAGCCAAACATTACCTCATTGTTTATGTCAAAGACACCTTCCTGAATCTTTTCATAAATCTCCTTGGCTGTGTTGATGAAAGCCTCCTCAACGTTGGCTGCAGTCTTGGCTGAAGTCTCCATGAAGATAAGGCCATGCTCACGAGCGAAGGCCTCCCCCTCTTCCTTCTTCACTTCCCTCCGAGTTTCCAAGTCACTGCATTTGAAAATGACCACCACTCCCACAATGCAGATACCCAAACGTAGTGGGTACTTAGCAACACATCAAACGAGTGCTCAAATTGAACTCTGCAAAGGACCTGTCAGTCTTATATGTAAGACTGCATGTATTTAGCACCAAGATGATGATACAACCAAAACTTCGTCACCGACCTGAAAATTCACAAACCACTTAAAATGGCTGGGCAAACAACCATCACTAATAGCTTCATGTGCAAGTAGGTCACGTAAAGTGTTTCCTGATGCTACTCAGCAACAAGCAAATATTCATCACAAAAGAAGCCAAAAAAAAAAAAAAACTGTGCGACTTTGGCGAAGCAGCCCCCCCAAAAAAAGCAGAAACTTAAAAGGGTATGAACAGGTTTTCATCGTTTAACTTTTGTAACCGAGAAAGTGACCCATATCTTGTTCGAAAATTTTGTATGCACAATAGGAAAGCTTGCGGCTTGAGTGTGTACAAATTTGACCCTGTAACTTTTCTTACTCACTTCTTGTAGAGTAACACATTTAAACTGGGGCACAAAACAAATTTACTTTTTCTCAAAAACCAAAAACAATATGACTTTGAAATTCGGCATGCATATTCAATGTTACACTGGTATCAATCCGAACCGATAAAAATCAGGCTTCTACATATATCTCCGAAAAAATATATTGCCATCATTTGTGTGTTGTGGGAAAGATTGTCTAACTATTCCTTTTTTTAATTGCAGCTTATACAGTTTTCCAAACATCAGTTTCAGCCTATTTGAAAAGGACTTGGAAGCTATGTGAGAAAATACGAGTTCGATCGGTAGGATAGCTTTCCAGAAAGGGCACATGAAGTTGGGAAAGTTGAATAAACTGACTGTCAAAAACACAATTTTACGTAAAACAACAACAAAAAAAGGTGCAGAATACATTCACAACACACAGCAATAATTATGATGAACAAAATATTTTGGTCAAAACATTTGCAACCAGAAAGCTTTAAAATTATGGGAAATGACTATATTCTATAGATCTAGTTATATTAAAAATGGATACATAGAGAAACAATGACGAAAATGAGCCCACACATCTTTTAGGAAGCGTGATCTTCGGGACCATTTCAAAAGGGCTTAGAGCACCAACCCTTACGCACTCGTCAAAGGGCTTTGTTTCTTAAAGTGTGTATTATTTTTAAAAACGAAATTCTAAAAATTTTTTTTTGGTTTATCTATCCTATTATACCCCTTAGATGATTTTTTCCAATCTTGAAAATATTTTTAAGTAGAATGGAAAATGCCAGTAAAGTATCGAGTTTAGAAAAAAAACACTATTTTCTACAGCAAAAAAATATGAGTAAATAGAAATTCAACCACTTAGTTAGCTTTTAACAATGTCTGCAGCGTAGTCTCCATTCGCTTGAATGCATGCTTGTTGGCGCATGATTAACATTACTTGTTGATTCACCAGACGTATGTTTAACAAACACTCCACTACTCAGTAGGAACATAGAATAGTGAATAACAAACACACTGTATAGGAACGCAATGATCCCTGAAATAACTACATTTGTGGGGAAAATGCAAATAAGAAAAAAAAAGAAACTCGAACATTCAAGCAAAAGCAACTCACCAAAAAAAAAAAGCCCAATTCCGCTTATTATAGGCTCAAAATAGATTTTCATTAAATTGAATTTTTGCATTAAAAAAAAACTCTACAAAGCCACAGGTGCAATTCACATCACGCACAGTTTCTTTTTTCTTCTCAAAGATAACTCTCACTATCCATTTATTTTTCCTATCTGGCTCTCAGCAAGCCACAGCTCCAGCTTTTGTCTGGCTCACCACACAAAACAAATGCCCAATACACAACACAATTATGATATGGCTGTGCTGTCAATAGTTCAGCATATTGTCACGACGCAGACATAGCAGAAGTACGATATAGAAGAGCTCACTTTAATTAAAATGAAAGGCGCTCATAAAGAGGACCGGGCAAGGACTTCGTCTTTCTTGCTGCGCAAGCCCTTCTCTGCAGGTTGAATGCGTCATTTGCCTCCCTCCAGGAAGAGCATCGTCCCGATGCTCTGCTACAAAATACGCGGTGAATGTAGTTGATGTATTACACAACTGGCTCACTGCAAGATGGTTTCATCCGCATAACGTGTACGATTTCCGATTTTTGCTGGTGAGTTCGCGAGGAACTGTCAGGGATTACCTCATAATTCACGTCACTTTAGGCGCCGTACAATATTGTAGGGGCCAAAGTACTTCTTCAGTAACTTTTCACAAAGGCCGTGTCGGCGAGTAGGGCTCCAGACCCACACTTTCTCGCCTGGTTGATAAGTGACGTATCGGTGTCGCAGGTTATAACGTTGTGCGTCGTAACTTTGCTGCCGGGCGATTAGCACGCGTGCTAGCTGCCGCGCCTCTTCAGCTTGTTGGGTAAAGACTTGAACATCCGTGTCTGTATCGTCGCAGCCGTGCAGCAACATGGCATCAAGCATTGTGGTCACTTCATGGCCATAAAGAAGACTAAATGGCGTGCTCCGTGTAGTTTCCTGCTGCGTCGTATTATAGGCAAACATCACGTATGGTAGAACGTCGTCCCAATTTTTATGATCCACGTTGATGTACATACTGAGCGTATCAGCAATCGTCTTGTTGAGGCGTTCTGTTAAGCAGTTGGTTTGTGGGTGGTAGGAAGTAGTTTTTCGATGCGCTGTTCCACTCAACTCAAGCACTGACTTGAGGAGCATGGCCGTGAAAGCGGTACCTCTGTCCGTTATTATAATTCTAGGAGCACCATGCCTCAGAACGATATTGTCAATGAAAAATCGTGCCGCTTCTACTGCGGTTCCGGGTGATAAAGTCTTTGTTTCGGCGTAGCGAGTAAGGTAGTCCGTAGCGACAATTACCCACTTGTTTCCAGTATGCGAAGTTGGAAATGGTCCAAGGAGATCCATTCCGATTTGTGCAAAAGGCATGGTGGGCACTTTAACTGGTTGCAACAATCCGGCTGGTTTTAAAGGTGGCAATTTTCGTCGTTGACAATAGAGGCACGTGCGTATAGTGCCTGGAAGCTTCAGCCAGTAGTACTTCTGTTGGATTCTGGCCAATGTGCGCGTGTATCCGAGGTGGCCGGAAGTTGGCTCATCGTGGCAAGCGCTCAGGATCTCATCACGAATGGATGTCGGGACAACAAGTAAGTGGGCATTTCCGCTGGGGGAAAAGTTCTTCTTGTAAAGGACACCACTGCGCAAGCAGAATGATGGCAGGCTCCTTGCAAATATCTTGGGAACACTTGTAGACTGGCCGTTAAAAAAAATTAATAAGAGGAAGCAACTCACTGTCTTCTTTCTGCTTAGACGAAATGGTGACCGTGTCGACCACTCCTAAAAATGCCATGTCATCATCTTCTGAGACATCGTCTTGCTTTATAGGCGACCTTGATAAGCAATCAGCATCAGAGTGCTGCCGTCCCGACTTATAGACGACCGTCATATCGAATTCTTGTAGGCGTAAGCTGCAGCGCGCTAGCCGACTAGATGGGTCCTTCAAGTTGATCAGCCAGCAAAGGAAATGGTGGTCGCTGACTACGTGGAAGGGACGGCCGTAGATGTATGGGCGAAACTTCATAACTGCCCATACATATCCTTTTCCGTTGTGAAATAATGGGACTCGGCACGGGAAAGCATCCTACTTGCATATGCAATCACCCGCTCGGCTGACTCTTGCCACTGGACGAGTACAGCGTCTAAACCTACGCTGCTGGGATCGGTGTGGATCATGGTAGGAGCGTCCTCGTCAAAGTGAGCAAGCACAGGTGGTGTCTGCAGGCGTTGTCGTACATCGTCAAATGCTGCTTGCTCCTTTTCGCCCCATAAAAATGGAACATCATCTCTCATTATGCATGTTAAGGGTGACGCTATGTGCGAGAAATTGGTGATAAACCTGTGGTAGTAGGCGCAAAGGCCAAGAAAACGTTTCACAGCCTTCTTATCCGTTGGCACCGGAAATTTTCGGACGGCATCGATCTTGTCGGGGTCCGGACAAACACCTTCATGGCTCACCACATGTCCTAAGAATTGGAGTTCTTTGAAACCGAAACTACACTCCTCAGGTTTCAGCGTTCCAGCGGACCGTATTGCTCGAAATACTAATAGCAGCCCTCTTAGATGCTCTTCGAATGTTGCTGAGAAAACAATGACGTCGTCGAGGTATACCAGACACGTCTGCCACTTAAGGCCTGATAAAACGGTATCCATCAGTCTCTGAAATGTTGCTGGGGCTGAGCACAATCCGAAGGGCAAGATTTTAAACTCGTAAAGCCCATCAGGCGTAACAAAAGCAGTCTTTTCTCTGTCTCGCTCATCGACCTCGATTTGCCAATATCCGCTTTTCAGGTCCACCGACGAGAAGAAGCGTGCATGCCTCAGCCTGTCAAGCGGATCGTCAATACGCGGTAATGGGTATACGTCTTTTTTCTGTCACGCGGTTCAGCTTGCGGTAGTCCACACAGAAGCGTAAGCTGCCGTCTTTCTTCTTAACTGGCACTACCGGTGATGCCCAAGGGCTTTTTGACGGCTGAATGATGTCATCATCGAGCATGTTCTGGACTGGTTCTTGGATTGCTTCGCGTTCTTTCGGTGCCACGCGGTATGGCTTTGTCGAATTGGTCTTGCCGTCTCTGCCATTATAATTCGGTGCTTTGTCAGTGGCGTTTGATTTACCCTCGAGGTCGATGAAAAACAATCTTCAAACTGGCCAAGAACATCTAGAAGACTCTGCCTCTGTGTTGGCGATAAATCTGTGCTCACGTCGACAGGTAATGGTGTTGAAGCGGCCAGCGTCTCTGCCTGCTGCACTGCGAAGCACTCGCGGAATTCTACAATTTCTTCAAAGTATGCAACTGTGGTACCCTCTGTAATGTGTCGACGCTCGTTGCTGAAGTTTGTCAACAGGACCTCTGCCTGCCCAGACACTACACTGACGAGACTTCTGGCAATAGCAATTCCTCGAGAGAGTAAAAGCGTCGATACTTGTTCCGCGACACATTCTCCAGTATGCTGCGTGTTACACGTGACAGAGACGAGGTGGCATGACAACGGTGGCATGGTGACGTCGTCAATGACGCGCATGGGCTTGCGCTGCGCTATGGTCTGCTGAGAAGGTCAGTACACCGTCCGGTATATTTATGATGGCACCATACTCCCGCAAGAAATCCATACCCAAGATGGCCTGTTTACAACACTCAGAAAGATTAACGAAGGTTGCGACGAATGATGAATCCCCGATCATGATTCGTGCGGTGTACTCTCCGGTAGGCGTCAGCAACTGGCCTCCGGCTCCTCTAATTTGTGGCCCCGTTCATTTCATTTTCACCTTCTTGAGTTTGTCGGCCAGATTCGCACTCATTGAAAAGTCCGCACCAGTGTCGACCAGTGCCGTCACATTGTGGCCGTCAATTGAAAGTGTAATGTCGGCGGTGACAATCTCGTCTTTCGTGGATTCATTCGAAATGTGCGGCGGTAATGGGGGATTTTCAACTCTTCGGCAATTCGCAACCTGCCCCTTTAAGGTCGCTGCTTTTAGTTTCTCCGGCGTGGACTGGGAGATTTTCCTCTCGCCATGTCCGTGGTGCTACCTGTATTAGGTTGGGGAAAACAACCAAAAGAGGGCGAGCGTGACCGGAACCCAGGAGAAACGTCCCGCGGGATCGTCGTGCCCGTATCAACGTTGCATCTTGCGTCGAAATAGCGCCGAGGGGTAGTGGACGGATAACCTTGGTACCCGGCAAAGCGATGAGGACAATACCGCACGATGTGCCCTGCTTCCCCACAATGGAAGCACAAGGGCCTGTAGTCAGGGGTACGCCAGATGTCGGTTTTGCGGGGTGGAGGTCGCATCGGTGTCGACGTTTCCCTATAGTACCAAGGCACTGTTGGCGGCTGTTGCTGGTGGTACTGCTGAGGTGGCGGCACGTGAGATGGCTGTTGACGGAGAATATCTGCATATGTTGGCCTAACTATGTCAGTGTTCGGCTCAGGAAGTGAAAGGGCTTGCCTTATCTCTTGGCGAACAACTTCTGTGACCAACGCAATCGCGCAGTCATTCAGTGTGGAGGCAAGCACCTCTTCTTGCACAATTTCGCGTATCAGGTCACGTAAACAACGCTCGTCAGGTGTCACAGTGGTCGTGGCGGTTGCACTGATTTGTCCGCTGTTGTTTGGGCAGTCGTACTGGCGGTAGCGTAGCTGTAGTGCGCGTTCGATGGCGGTCGCCTCCTTCGAAAATTCGTCGACGCTTGAAGGTGGGTTCCACACGAGACCAGCAAAGAGCTGCTCTTTAACACCGCGCATGAGGTGGCTGATCTTTCTGCTCTCGGACATATCGGGGTCGACTTGATGGAAGAGACGAGCCATGTCCTCAACAAACATAGCAACGGATTCATTTGGCTTTTGAATTTGTGATTCGAGGAGTCGTTGTGCATGCTCCCGCCTTTCGGTGTTTGCGAAGGTGTCCAGGAACTTCAGCCGAAACTCGTCCCACGTTGATCACACACGATTTGTGAACCATGTGCGAGCCCCGTCCTGAAGAGAGAAATACATGTACCCCAACTTCTATGCGGCGTTCCACCCATTAACGTTGGCTGTGCGCTCAAACTCCTTAAGCCAGTCATCTGTGTCCTCATATGTGTTGCCGTGGAAGTCCACAGGGATTTTAGGGGTGAAAACAGTCACCTGTGTCATGCTTGGGCAGGTCATGGTGGGGCAATTGCTTCCGGGCACGGTCATGTTTTCCATCCAAGGACCAAACTCCGGGCTCAGGCCTAACAGGCGGCGGCTGGCGCGGTGAAAGGGTGGTTCGACGAGCGGAAGTCTTTGTGGACTAGATTCCGGGCTGTTGGAAGGTGTCCTGGACATGTACCCAGCTCCTCCACCAGTGTCACGACGCAGACGATATAGAAGAGCTCACTTTAATAAAATGAAAGACGCTCGTAAATAGGACCAGGCAAGGACTTCGTCTTTATTTCTTGCTGTGCGAGCTTTTCTCTGCAGGTTGAATGCAGCAATATAATAATAATAATAATTACAATAATACTTGTTTGGGTTCCAAAATAGTTCAGCAGAATCAAATGAATAACGAAGAAATTTTTAATGTCTTTGGTCGCTAGTTAAATTCAAGCTGTTACAAAAGCCATGCAAGCAAATTAAATTTACCTCTTGTTCCCAATGAGCATGATTACCATGTTGGAGTTGGAGTGCTGGCGAGCATCCTCCAACCAGGTGGTCAGATGGTTGAAGGTGTCCCTTCTAAGAATGGAAACAATATGTAAGTGCATCTGGTGCAGTCATGCGCATCATGGACAAGAAAGCGACGCATACCGTGTGATGTCATACACAAGGAGAGCTCCAGCTGCTCCCCTGTAGTAGGATCGGGTGATTGAGCGAAATGCTTCTTGGCCAGCCTGAAATCGGCAAAAGCCCCATCATTGGTCTGGGAACAGGTTACAATATTTATAGTTACAAGCTAAAAAAAAATTATGAAGTCAAATTCAGAAAAAGCAACTATAAGGTGCTGCACACCAAGTAAATTTCAAGAAATCTGTAATAAAAATGCTTTAAAAGTTCCTCACAAACCAGAAGACAAAGTTGGCTCAGACAAGCAGGGGGGATAGAAAAGAGATAAATATCAGATCCCTAAAGACTACTACGATTGATTGATTAATTGATATCTGGGGTTTAACGTCCCTAAACCACCATATGATTATGAGAGACGCCGTAGTGGAGGGCTCTGGAAATTTAGACCACCTGGGGTTCTTTAACGTGCACCCAAATCTGAGCACACAGGCCTACAACATTTCCGCCTACATCGGAAATGCAGCCTCCGCAGCTGGGATTCGATCCCGCGACCTGCGGGTCAGCAGTCGAGTACCTTTAGCCACTAGACCACCGCGGCGGGGCGACTACTACGATTGCTGTGCTCCCCTCACCAATTCCCAGTCTTGCATTAAATGAGATAATTGGTATCAGTAGGTTCTAAAGAAGAAACAGCAATCCTACTAGTATATAAAGTTATAAACATTTGCATATTGATACAACAAAGTCCCATGGTGCACTGCCTAGATGACTGAAGTGCAACTAAAGAAATAGTACCACTCATGCGCTCAGCAATGTACTTGATAGGTGGGGTGACCAGCCATCCAGGTCGAGAAATGCAGCCTCTTTAATGTTGTCCCAGAGCATTAGTATGAACCATTTCTAAACTTTCAAAAGGTTTTCTCAAGCGTTTAAGAGCATATAGCCATGGCATGCGACATTGTTAAGGCAAGTCACAAACTTTGAAAAAATTTTATAGTTGCATCCAAAAGTTCTAATTATAGTTTTGAATCGTAGGGCTTAGATAAATTCAAAGTTTAAAATGATAACATTGAACATTCTAAAAAAAATAAAAATCAATGTGTCAAAATATTCATGATGTGCCAATAGTCATAACTACAAAATGGTTGGAGTGATTCAAACGAGACTGCAATGTACAGTAGACAGCAAGCTTAACACGAACACTCGGATGCGCGTCCTGAAACAGTTTGACGTTAGAGTCAGATAGCTTACGTTGTGTTGCTTATATATTACCCATGCGTGCCGCCATACCATTCATGCATATCGAAGTATTATCTCGGCAACAGCGCCAAGCGCTTCGCGGCTGCCATCAAAGTGGTCCAGGTCATGCATTGGAGCGTACGCGTTAAACCTACTGACGACTGTACACAGAGAAGACAATATCCTGTGTATCTAACCTCCACAGTCACCACAACTCTAAGTTAAGATATTACATCATAAAAATACAGATAAAGGTATATTTGGCAGATTGGTCTTGCACACAATCGGTCATAAACACAAAAGTTAGCACCCCTTGTTGTCTATCATACTGCTTGAATGCACAGTTCCACCTATAAAAAAATATGCAAAGTTTTGTGCGAGAATATTCAGTAGAAAGTAATGTTACCACCGTTCACTTGCCACAGGATGCAAGAAACATGTTTTGAGAAAAACGGTTTCAATGATTTCAACTGATTGTTCACATAATAAAGAACCATTCAATATGTGCAAAATTGAAGAGAGCTTGGTATCTTTTTTTTTTTTTTTTTGAAGAGGAACAATATTCATTTGAAAGATTTGAAGCATATATCTTTTTTTTTCAAAGATTGTTTTGCACCTTAGCATCGCCATCAGACGGGTACTACGCTTGGTACAGTGTTCCTAACTTGCGTTGACGCCTCTTTTTCATCCCATACTTCATATTTCAAACAGTGTGATAACTTTCTCTATGAAAGATCAGAACCAAGCCTAAGAGCTCGAAATGGTGTACGAAAAAGACATACAGCCAAGCAAAAATGCAGGCAACCTAAACAACAATTGATATTGATTCATATCTGGGGTTTAACATCCCAAAACCACTATATGATTTTGAGAGATGTCGTAGTGGAGGGCTCCGGAAATTTCTACCACCTGGGGTTGTTTACAAAGCCTAAACAACGGAGTGCCACAGCCGTGACATGGAAACTTTTAAATAAATCAAAAACAAATACTCCCACAAGCTTTGAAATGTGCTTAGACAACTTAGCGACGCATGATAAGTATACTAAGAGACATTTATGATGATATCACAGGTACTGTGGAGTCAGAAAACTTCAGTTTCAGTTTCACATGCGTCTAGGAGGGGTTGGAAAAATAATCTTAACTTTCTAATGGCTCAAGATAGCTACATATATTTTTTTTAGAAATATTCTTCGACAGGCAACTTGAAAACATTGAATGAAAAAAAATTCTTTTTTATTTTCATTTTTTTTGTTCAAAAACTGTTTTTGGTGGTGGCCTACCTGAGAGGGCCGATATTTTGACAAATTTTGAAAGCGAGATAATTTATGCAATAGATCTGTGTGGACACACACGCCAGCTAGGAAATATCGATGGATAATATAGCCTAGAACACATTTAAAATAAATTTTACTAAAGTGCTTGTCACACCATAGCATACATTTAAAATAAATTTTACTAAAGTGCTTGTCACACCATAGCATGCGAAATGCACCTGTGAACAACCAATTACAACCTTCGTCATGAGTTTGTGCTGCCAGTGCTCTCTCCTAGCAAACATTTTCAACGGAAGGAGGGGGCAGACTAGCCCAGTAGTACCAAGGCCGACAACCTTGACAGTATATTTTTGAAGGGCCATGCATATTTACACGATTCGGAGGAGATCTTAGCAGCACATACCTTCGGATAAAACAAATGATTTTGTACGTTCCACGTAGCCAACTATGTTTACATGAAAACCACCCTGGATCCCATCTCACTTGGTGCCAATATCGCCAACTGTTGGGCAATTACCCTACTTGTAGGTTACTTTCGAAAATTTTTTGGGCAGCATGGAGTAGTCGAGCAGTGATACAATTTTCTTATCAGACGTAGGGTAATTTGCACTTGTCGTTCGTCATCGATCAGCAAAAAATGTCTATGATCGACGCGAAATCTCAGAGGGTAATATTCCTTATAAGATCAGAAACTGAATCTTAAATCTCTCTTTGAGTAAAAAGCAACTATTTCAATCCACAGGTCATAGGGATAGGGCAGAGTAAAAGACAATTTGTCAACAAGTGTTGAAGATTGGGCGAGTCGGTTTGTCGTACTTTAACTGGTCCAGAGCATAACGGGTGGGAATACTGTATTTACTCGATTCTACTGCGCCCTCGATTGTAACGCGCACTCGGTTTTCACGACGGAAAAAAAAAAAAACAAAGTAAGACATCAATTGCAACGCACACCCATTTTTCTCGTTGGTCTGCACGATCACACTACTCGGGAAAATGACTCCTTTCGGGAGCGTCTTTCGTTTAAATATGAGGTACGGGGGAAGCTTGTGGCTATCTGACGTGCAACGGAGCATTGCCGTCACTCTTGTTTCACTGTGGCCCGATGTCAGCATGCGAACTTGCTTCGCCCCCTTCTTCTCGACGGTTGTGGTGCCAGGCATGTCGAAGTAAAGAGGCGTCTGATCGGCATTCCCGATTTGCCCGAGCAAGTAGCCGTTGTTGTGCCGCAAGTTTAGGACGAACCTCTGAAAACTGTGAAGCTTTTCTTCGTACTCCTCCGGCAAGTTTTGGCCCATGCCCGTTTGCTTTCGGAGAGAAAAGCCTTTTCTCTTTATTAAGTTAGTTAGCCAGCACCTGCTCGTTTTGAACTGGCTCCGCATTAGCCCTTTTTCTAAAGCTAACTGCATAGCCCGTACTTAGAGCAGTTCTGTCGTCACGGGCCGCTCAGCCGCTCGCTGCTCAAGCACATACTCGGCGAGCAGCTCTTCAATTTGCGGAAACCGGCCCTGCTGTAGTTCACTGAAGCCTTTGCGTGAATTTTTTTTGCTGTCGACAATCTTCTGCTTTTGTTTCCGCCAGTCCCGCACGCACCTTTCGGAAACTCCGAACGACCGCGATGCGGCCCGATTTTCGTCTGTTTCGGCACACGCGATGACTTTTCTTTTAAAAGCAGCATCGTGGTGCACTCATCGAGTTTTTGGAGTCGGCCCTTCTGTGTATTTAGAATTGCTGGCCCCACATCGCACGAAAGAGGGAAAAGAAAGAGTGCGAGGAGGACGCCAGTGCCAGCCTCAGGATTGCTCGCGCGCTATTGATTCACCTCTGGAGGTGACGTACTGGTGACGCATGACACCAGCTAAACTTGCACACCTGCACCTCATTTTCAGCCATGCTCCCCGCTCTGCCATAGACCCTCTCCGGCTAAGCGGCGCAGCCCCCGCCATAATCTGTGGTAACGAGGGACGGGGTCTGGGTTACACAATAAGGTAGCGAAGAAAAGACTTCAGTTGGGTGCTCGAGCTGCCTATTCAGACACCGCGGAAGCCTCACAGAGGGCATTGTTAACTCCCCCAAGATTGGCCGCTTCGTGGTCATTTGAAGCAAAGATATGGGGCGAATTTTCGCTCAGCCGCCGATCTCCCGAAGACACGCCGGCAGTCACTGTCGTCGCGGAGTCACAGAATCGATTTTGATTGATATGTGGGGTTTAACGTCCCAAAACCACCAATTGATTATGAGAGACGCCGTAGTGGAGGGCTCCGGAAATTTCGACCACCTGGGGTTCTTTAACGTGCACCCAAATCTGAGCACACGGGCTTACAATACTTCCGCCTCCATCGGAAATGCAGCCGCCGCAGCCGGGATACGAACCCGCGACCTGCGGGTCAGCAGCCGAGTACCTTAGCCACTGGACCACCGAGGCGAGGCGCGGAGTCACAGAAACACAGAGAAGTGTTTACGGCTGTTCCATCGCGCCGAAGCACCCTCGCCCCTTCGGTGTCTTGGATAGACCGCTACCGTGCGGCGAGGAGGCCAGTGAGTGAATTTCGATAAGATGGCAATAGCACGGAGATGGTTTCGATGAGCGAAGAGGTTCCGACTGTCAACGTGAAGTGCCTCCGTGACGCCTTCCGCACAGACAGCAGCAATGCAACTAATACGACGTGGATCGTCCTATTAGTTGCTTTGCTGTAGCTGGCGAGCCACTCGTGCGCATCCGTCCGTGCAGAGGTCGACGAGGAGGCACTTCACGTCTGATGGGCCGGCCGAACTGGCGTCTATTTCGCACGTGCGCGAGGCTTCCATGTAATTCGGAGCGGCGTCGATGACCGAAACACGTTTCACGTTTGATGTGTTGGCGTCTAATTCAGACGTGAGCGTCTGGGCGTATGCCATGATAGTCGGAATCGCGTTTATGCAAGGGCAGTTGGAACTAGTATAGTGTGTGACAGTAGTGCGATGCATGTGATTGAACGTTAGATGGTAATTTCGAACTTTAATTCGCACATGAATGTCGACCATGTCAGCAGTGGCACCTATGATGTAGTGGTTGGTTGAATAAAACAAAACAAAAAAAGTCACTCTTCTACAACTCTTGCGGGTAGCACGGTTCAGCTCAGCTCTTGCAGGGAGAGGGAAAGAGAGAGGCAGAAAGGCAGAAGGGAAAGGTAGAGAAAGAGTGTGGCGGCAGGTTGTGGGTGCTACCCTACTATTGAACAGCCAAAAAAACTCCGCGCATTCTATCGCGGGTGCATGCGTGCGTCACCAGCACGTCACCTACAGGCGTGCACGTCCCCTACAGAGAGGAACCAATAGCGCGCGAGCAATCCTGACGCTGGCGCTGACGTCCTCCTCGCACTCTTTCTTTTCCCTCTTTCGTGCGAAGCAGGGCCAGCAATTCCAAATACGCGGCCCTTCCATGCCGTCGATGCTAGTGAACTACAAGATGACGACCTCCTCAGCACACGTACGAAGTGCCCCACAAGGGAAACACACAGGCAGAAATGGCCGACGAGCCATGCCAAAGCATGTAGGGGGCGGCCATTTTGGAAATGCCGATGGCAATAGAATGACCGTATTCGTTTTTCTCGCACTCGATTTTAACGCGCATGCGATTTATGAACTCGCTTAACCGGAAAAAAGTGTGCGTTAGATTCGAGTAATTACGGTAAACAGCTGAGCCAGCCAACACAAAAGGACAGAGTGCCTTTGAGCACTCTGTCTTACAGCGTTTACCGGCTTAGCTGTTTTCTTTTCTCTCTCGTTATGCACAGGACCAGTTGAAGATAACACACCACCAACTCCTGTACCAGCATTGTTTTTTTTTTCTTTTTTATAGTTTTGCTTCCCTCTCTGCCGCCTCCCATTCATTAGTTGCATAGAGAGGCTTTCGAATTTTGCGACCTTGCTATGACAGCTAAGCACTTCCCTTTGCATTGACATAAAATGTATCCCCACTAATTTTGTCTTTACCCCTTTCGGTAGATACTTTTTATTAATGCGACCCAATAACTATTATGCACCTCACTGACTTTAAGCTTGACGGTCTTTGTCATATCACTGACATTTGACAACTGTATACTTACTGACCAGTCACCTAGTTCTATTAACTTCATAAGTTAAGGCTCTTCTCATACAAATACCAAAACGCCTTCTTTTCCCATCTACTGTCTTTTATGTGCCATGGCCTCACTGTATGAGAAAAAGTGAAGTATAAGTCTAATCTTACTTTTACCATCTATATTCTGTACTATTTTAAGGAGCAGGGTTAAATGTAGGGTAACAAAAAACATTGTATAGGGTAAAGTAGATTCATTTTGACAGTGACATAGAGTATTTTGCAAAACTCGGTTGGAAACACTGCTTGGCACTTTCTGAAACAGAAACTGTAACTGGGCGTTATAAAACAGTTTACAAAACAGAAATGATTGAAGCCACAGCAGTCAGCGCCCCTCCATCCTCGGATAGTGGCCAGCTATTAAAAGCGTGCAACAGGCTTAAAGCGGTGCTACGCCACACACGTAAGGGCTTTTATTGGCGATGACTAATGCGCTTTTCGGTGGTCGCCACACTGCCTTAGTTCTTTGCCAGTGGTTACCAGAAAAGGCACTGCCGCAATCGCGATGAAGTGGGAATAATTTATCAGCACATTCCGTGCTCTTGCAGCTGCACAACACTATCTAGACTAACTGTACACAAATTCAGCAGCGAGAAAGCACAAGATGGCAACGAACACGTAACATCCACTCATATGCGTGCTGTCAACATCACTTTTGGTTCCAGAACCACCTTGTGGCACAGAAATGGCGCAAATCAGACAAGAAATTACCCTTTTGGACCAGTATGGCACAGTAACTTCCAGTTGGTGCAGTTTGGCACAAATGGCACAGCTTTCCCACCACTGCTAAAGCTAAACAGAGAGGCCATGGGCAGCATGAAAGTTAGCCAATAGACTAGCAGCACTTGTAAACAAGTTGACAAAATACCACGAGCGCCAGGCATTTCTCTTTAGGAGCAATTTGCAGCAATTGCAACAGCACTTCCATCACTGTGTTTCTGATTTCCTTGCTTCAATGAAAGCTCCGACTCCCGTATTCATGAAAATAAACCATGAATGCTCCAAATCTACACACATTAAATGCCAACATTATCACTTGTGATAAATTCTCATGTCCCTTGAGAGCACTCACGCTGATTTCCAAGAACTTAGCATGTCACCATAGCTAACCATTTGATCACATGAGTACAAATCTGGTGAAATCGAGAAGGGCACATTTTAAACCCAGAGCCCGTGCAGATGTTGGAAGGAATTAAGCACCCTGGCAGGTGCCATATCAGCGAGGAGTGAACCAAAAAGCATTGTTTGCTTGTCAAAATTTCAGTCTTCCATGGCAAAAATCACATAAAATGACATGCAACACACCTGCATGCCCTAACCCAGTGTGATTTAACATGCCCCCTACAAAAAATATTCACAATTACATTACCTAACTATCCCACATTCAAAGGGGTTTTTTTGTGGGACCTCTGACAGTGAAGTTTTTGCTTGTGACTTTTTTTATCGAAATGTGTTGTCCTGTGTCTGGTGATGCCAAAGTTGAATTGTAAATACTCTAACATATCGTAAAACTAATGCTGTGACAAATTTAGCGTCAATTAAAAACACCCAGCTAATACTAAGAAACTAGCACCCCAAGTGGGGGAACGCCTAAGACCACATGCACTTGAGCTTTGGTGGAGATAACTGTGGAGTATTCGAATCTCTATGCGGGACCCCGCACTTAGAAGGGAACAAAATGATGTGGGTGCTTCGGTATGAGTTAAGCTTGTTAAGAAAGAGCATGTCTGTTCAGGAAAAAGCATTCGTGGTGTAAGCATCAAAAACAACCTAAAGAGCAGCCTGACAACAGAGCGAGGGTTGGGTGCCAGTCGTGGTATTTTGTGCACCTTATGAACCTTTCGAAATGTCAACAATACTAGCTTTTGCAGAAGGACGTCACACAGGGCCTTTGTCTACATCAAACTAGTGGTGATGTTGCAAGGTGCTGCCAATTTAGATGAGCACTCATACTTACTTTAAAAGCCAACTAAAATATATTAAAAGTAACGGTCACTAATGATCTCCTCAGAAGTACCCATGTATAGAGGACAATCAACGCAGCCTCAAGGTTTCCATTTTGGTGTCAGGGCCCTCATGTTTTTTCCCTACCAAACAAGAGCTGAGCTCATCAATATGGTTTGTACTATATCTACCGAAAATGAGCAAAGCTCGTCCACACTGGGAGAAGTGTTCGGCGGCATCACCGTTAAGCGCTACCATGATTCCTTTTGCTGAATTCTCTTTGGCATGAACCGATGATCCAGCAAAAAATTTCGAACACACTCAAAGCACGCATTTCAGTAGAACAATTACTGGATTCTGGTAATCATGATTCAAAAATTCTGTTCAGTGGCACATGCTTGCTAGTAACAGCTCCGTTAAAAAAAAGTTTATTTGCCCAAGTTTAGTAAAACGAAAAATTTCAGTTTTCCTGCAAGTGTGGCAAAGACTACAAAGAACAGCATATTTTTTCGAAATCATTACATTCGGAAGACGACTGTGTCTCAACACATTGGCAGGAAATGCCAATAAATGTAATCAAACCAACCAGTGCTTCCAATGCTTCTTTTCACAAGCTACCTTGTCCCTGCATACAACCTTTTTAAATTTCAGACATTTTCAGCATCAAAGACTATAAAGGTAAGGGTAGCTTTTGTGGTGCACTACAGTCCAGTCAATCGTAGACATATCGAAAAAAAATTGCCCTCGTATGTTGAGAATAGGTTCTTTTAGTTGTTTCAAAAATTGGAAAATGAAACAGGCAAATAAAACAGTATTTGTGCATCATTTTCGGCCAAATAACTCTGTAGGAAAAAGGTTAAAGGATAATGCAAACTAGAACTTCAAAAAATCATGTAAAATACTTTCTAAGCTATGTTAGCTCGTGATAATTTGTAGATGATATGCGCATATTCATGGGAATAGATTCTACAGGCTATCTCAGCCACGAAATTTTGTGTCGGCATCCATTGAATACTAAGCCCAAGAAATGATTCTGTACACCTTTAGATAAACACTAACAGGAATGGAAAGCAATCTTGCTTTGGCTGTCAATCAGCCAGGCCATTGCAGAAGTAAGTCATACTGTAACAGCGTAGCCCAATTAACAGATTTATGTGCTCATGCCACCAGCACTCCAAAGGTGTATGGTTGCTTGCTTCCACATGCTGACAATTATATGTATAGTTAGACTTTTATGGAGACGTAATTTTATGTAAGCAATGTCTCATTTTATGTAACACACCCTCTCTTCTCATTTGTACCAAATGGCAGCTAGCATAAAATGCCCATTCTTATATGCTAAGGCATTGCACAAGTATTGTGCAAACAGTATGGGTCAGATGTTGTGACATATCCTTTATGCAGTCAGTAACTGTGCATTAAACACTCTGAAAATTGGCAGCACGTGCTGGCGGCTAGTTGGTTGCACATGATCAGTAAAGAGTACGACTTTGATTCAGAGGAAAGTTATCTTTTCGTCTACTTTTCTTTCTTTACATTTTCATTCCAATTACTTCTAGTAATATCCCCCTATACTTCTCTGAGCATGGTTGCCTGTTATATCTCATTATTACTGTGTCTAACAAAGAAAACGAGCCCTTAAATGTACACTTTTTTCCTTCAAGGACAGCCCCACCACAGTGGTCAAGTGGCTAAGGTACTCTGCTGCTGACCCGCCGGTCGTGTGATCGAATCCCGGCTGCTGCGGCTGCGTTTTTCATGGAGGCGAAAATGCTGTAGGCTCATCTGCTCAGATTTTGGTGCACATTAAAGAACTCCAGGTGGTGTATATTTCCGGAGCCCTCCACTTTGGCATCTCTCATAATTATATGGTGGTTTTGGGATGCTAAACCCCACATAAAATCAATTCTTTCAAAGACAAACAGTCACACACAAGCTTTGTTGCTGTGTGAGCGCATACATTTTGTGCGAGTTATACAATTTTTAATACATAAACCAGCCACAGAGACAGTATGATGAGATTACTGCTTACGTTGAGCTTTACCTCAACCTCAGTAACAAGCTGGTCATACTGTCTCTGCAACTGATCTATATATTGAAAATTAAGTAATTTAACAACCTAAAATTTCAAATAGATCACAAGGTCTGATAAGTTGACATACTGTTACACTACATAATTTCCACTTGTTTGCTATTCTGACTACTTGGCAGGCAAACTTCGAAAATAACTATATTAACTCTTTGGCAAAAAAAATTCATAAATTTATAAAATCAGCTCGTCATTTTTGAGCTTAACAACACAGTAAACAGCACAGAGACAACATAAATGCTATATAACTGCAGCACAACACCAACATCAGTTAAGCTTTAGCTCCAGCCTTCACGAACACTGGTGAAACCTGACACAGAGCTCAGAATTTTTTTAAATTTATATTTTGCAGTTTATGGAACAAAACAATTTCCCCCTCAAGAATACAGTAGTAGCAAGCCCTGGATATAAACCAATTTAGATTGCCTGGGTTCTAATGTGCATGCAAAGTCACAGTACAAGACACCTTTCATTTTGATAATGCAGCCACAAAAACCATGAGCTGGTGTTCAGCCGTTTGACATCCCTGCTACTGAGCTACCACAAGCGAGTTCCTGAGCATAACTCCGGCAAGGTGATTTAGATTCACTGATGTGAAAACCATACATAGTGTTTTGTCAGCTTGAGGCTTCCTTCAGTGCTTCGTTGAGGCGATGGTTTAAAGGCCAATTATGGAAGCCATTTCCAAGAGCACCTCTCCAGATTCATGTTTCATTTGAGTGCAGCAACAAAACTGTCCACTAGAGCAGTGCCAAGGCTTGAAAGGCGATCATATTAAGTATTCCAGAAATAGTTCAATAAAACAAAATTGCCTGAATATAATTTATACAAATTGCTTTTAATTCAACTAAGAAATGCATTCCTCACTTCAAAGCAAGCTCACTCCTGAAGTTGGCACATTATGTTGTAGATATACAACCAACCATTGCTGAATGGAGACTGCAGTGCCTCCACAATTTCCATGCATGCCATGTGCATTCCCACAAAATACGTTTTTTTCTGTCTTAGGTTATCACGGTTATTACTCAACATTCCACTAAAATTTACAAAAAATTCGAAGATATTAAAGATGTGCAAGGAAGAAGAAAAATCTCTTTTCACCAATAAAATAAAGAAACATACAGACTGCCTGGGCAGCATTTTTTTTTTTTTTTTTTGTGCTAAACAGCTACTGAATTGACCATTTGATGAAGTTCAAGCTCTTCGAGTTAGTTTTGCAGAAAGCAAACTTGCTCATTAACCACAGCTTTCTCATTCTCACCAGTGTAGTGATGTTAACCAACTTCATCCAGTGATACCTGCCATATTCATGCATTTCTAGAGGCTGAGTGACAAAACAGAGCTGCAAAATTTGTGATGCAATGCCAGAAAGCTCCACAGAGGCACTGGCAATGCTGCCTTTTTTTTTTTTTTTTTAACTGTCCAGTCATCACTAGCAGCAGACTTTCTGCATAAATATAAAAACTAAAAAATATCATTAGAGCACAATACAGATGTTGAGCTTGCTATTTTAAATCATAGCTTTGTAGAAGTCATACTAAACAGTAATTTTGAAGAATACCAAGCAGCAAATTTATATTCACTATGTGCTAGGTGCCCCAAGAAGCGCTGAAACTAGTCCTAATTTTACAGTGGACTTAATTGATCCCATTCAGTTAACGTGATAGTATCGTCCTACAGCAGCCAAATTTAGAACACATTTGACTTAAAAAACGTTTTCTGAACAATTCAGAAAACATTTCTTAAGTGCATACAAGTGACTATGTCAGCCAATCACTGAAGCCATCATCATTTTAATATGCTAACTACATAATATATGTCCAGGGGGATCGTAAGTAAACATACACATCATTTGATGCTCACTTCAATCGCCAACATGCATTATTTAATGCATAAAGATATTTACCGTATCCCAAATTTGCAGCTTGATCTGCTTTCCATCAATTGTGATCATGCGGGCACCAAACTCAACTCCTACAAGACAAGAAGAAACCGTGTAAAAAAAAAAAAAAACAGAACGCAAATTACTACCGCTAGATGCATGCATCAGAACAGAACATACCAATCGTAAGGTCATGTACAGGCTGGAATCGCTTATCTGTGAACTGCAGCAGAAGGCAGGACTTTCCCACTCCTGTACAAAAGCGAAGCAAACATTAAAGCAGCACAACGCTCCTCATCGCATTATCGGAAATGCACCAACAAACTAACGTGATGCGCAACAGCTGTTAGTGAAAAGGGAAAGTGGAAATCGAATTCACCCAGCATGCCCATTCAAACGGCTGGAACGCATTCACTATTAATACCAAAGCTGCAGCAATACTCAACTAAGGTACGCCAAAAATAGATCGATTCTCGGAGGCGATCATCAACAGAGTGCACTAGGCGACCAGATGACACACAAGAGTACAGCCCCTGCAAGCGTCTTCCGCACGCGACTGCTCGGCTAAAACTATCCCTCGTTCGCACATGCCAGTGAAAAAATATCGGCCAGTGATGTAAAATAACGATCTCGACAGCTGCGTCTCAAACAAGAAAGCATTCGAAGTATGGACACTCCCAATGGCATACAGAATAAAGAGGTGTTTAGAGTAATAGCGAGTCGCCATTTTGGCATTACGAACCTTACATGTTACAAAACGCGTCACTACCAGGGCACAGCAGGCCGTAGGGAAGGAAATCGTGCAAGCAAATATTGAACATCCCTCAGATCTTACCTGTATCTCCAATTATAATGTATTTGAATAGGTACGCGTATGACATCCTCAAAAATTCTGTCGCTTCGCCAGACCACAACACAAGAGACAGAACACTAGCGGTTCACTCAACGAGCGATCTTGGCACTGACGTCACGCAACTCCGCCACGCTATTCCTAGGGGGCAGCACAAAAACGACACAAAGCCAACAAATATGAATGTACTAGAAGCGTTTTAGTACACACTACAACTAATCCCTAAATCAATGAACGCACAGGGATTGTATCTTCAATAAATAATAAATAAATGCAAATAAAAGGCAATGTATGACTGGATGGATGGATAGATATGGCTGTATCCTTTAGATCAGGTGGTGGCTAGCGCCACCAAGCCGTAATACCTAATGAACCCAAAACTATATTTATTTATTTTTTTCCTTAAAAAGTGAGTTTGAGAATTTGTACTTTGCAGTGAAGAGTTTAATTTTCACTCGTGCCTTGACTTTAGCCACCAATCAGATAACCTCCTTCTAGTTAAGTCTACTTGCTTAAAGTCTATTTTGCCCTCCCGGTCCCTAAACCCCAGTGCTTTGAAAAACTCTGAGCCATCATCCTGAACAATAGGGTGAAGCCCTTTACAGAACATTATCAAGTGTTCGGCAGTTTCTTCTTCCTCTCCACACGTACTGCATACTATGCCTACCCCTTCGTATTTGGCCCGATATGTCTTGGTTCGCAGTACTCCCGTCCTTGCTTCAAACAGTAGAGAACTATCCCGAGTATTATCATAGATCCTTTCCTTGGCAATTTCCTGCTTAAAAGTTCGATAGATTTCTAGTGCGGAATTCTTAATAATGCCCATTTTCCACATGTCAGTCTCCGTTTCCTTCACTTTCTTCTTAACCGATAGTTCTTTTTGGTTTGGCCACCTGCTGTTTTCTAAGTACTTACCAGTCAACTTCCTGGTTCGCTTCCTCCATTTTGTATCGACATTCTTCATGTACAAGTAGCTGAAAACCTTCCTAGCCCAACGCTCCTCCTCCATTTCTCTCAATCGCTTTTCAAATTTTATCTTGCTGCTAGCTTCCCTGCCCTCAAATGATGTCCATCCCATATCACCTTGTACTCCCTGATTTGGTGTATTCCCGTCAGCTCCTAAAGCAAGCCTACTTATTCCACGTTGCTTAATTTCTAATCTTGCTTGAACTTCTGATCTCATGCACAAGACCGCATTGCCGAACGCCAGACCAGGAACCATGACCCCTTTCCATATTCCTCTCACAACATCATACCTATTGAAATTCCACAGTGCTCTATTTTTCATGACTGCTGCATTCCTGTTACCTTTAGTCGTTACATATATTTTGTGTTCTCTTAGGTACTCGGTCCCATTGTTTATCCATACGCCCAGATATTTGTATTTATCTGTTATCTCTAGTGTGACCTCTTGTATTCTAAGCTCACTACTTTCACTATCATTAAAAATCATGACTGCTGATTTTTCCTTACTGAATCTAAAATCTAACCTATCTCCCTCATTACCGCGGTGTCCATCAATCTCTGCAAATCTTCCTTGTTGTTGGCCATTAGCACTATATCATCTGCGTACATTAATGCTGGTAGTGCCTGGTCAATCAGTTTTCCTTGTTTGACTAAAGAGAGGTTGAAGCCCAGCCAACTTCCCTCTAATTTTGCCTCTAATCCTTGTAGGTACATCATGAATAATAAGGGTGACAGGGGGCACCCCTGCCTAAGCCCCCGTTTTACCTCTGCAGGCTTGGATACCTGTTTTTCCCACTTTATAACTACCTTGTTACCTTTATAGATACCCTTTAAAAGATTAGTGACTACATGTTCCACGCCTAGTGTGTCCAGTATTCCCCACAATTCCTCTTGAACCACACTATCGTACGCTCCCTTGATATCCAAGAATGCTAGCCACAGGGGCCTGTGTTCCTTTTCTGCTATTTCGATGCACTGTGTCAGTGAGAACAGATTGTCTTCCAACCTCCTGTGTTTCCGAAACCCATTCTGCAGTTCCCCCAGCACCCTCTCATCTTCTATCCATGCCTGCAGTCTTTCCTTTATAATATGCATCGCCAGCCTGTAGACCACTGATGTCACTGTTATAGGTCACTGTATTAGGAACAAAATGATGTCACTGTATTAGGAACAAAAATCCCGCCGCCGGTGAGAGCAGAGTTCACCGTCACCACAAAATGGAAAACATTCACTTCGAGCTATTTGGTGTTATCTACTGAGCACCGCGATGAAGTTCCATTTGCCCATCATCGTGTAAACAGTGCAACTTCGCAGGAACTTCCAAAATCGGTAGCGACTTGCACATGAATCACTTTCTATAACACTCTCAAGCAACGCGACTGGTCTCATGGTCAAAACCATAGAGTTTCATACAATATTACTGTATGAAACTCTATGGTGAAAACCAACACCCACCACGAATAAAAAAACCTCCACAAAACCACCACTTTAGAAAGCTGGTGAGAAACTCCGCAACCTGAACCGTCGAAAAAAAAGCTTTAAACTAAACGTTTTTAACGCCACCTAATAATACACTTCAAGTCAATTCGGTTTTAGGCGGCTGCATAGGTGAACGGAGCGCTTTTGCCCTCAAAACGCTCGGTTCACTGGTGTCAGGAAACACTGCTCCACAAAATAACCGATAATTCGGAAAGAGGAGAAAGGCCATCAGCAATAAAGCGTGCTTGTCACAAGCGTTCCTAGCGCTTCACGCACCTAAATTTCGGCAACAAGCGTGATGGTCGCATCCAGTTTTATTTAAATATAGTATATTATAGGCACTGTAATTCAGACCACCTTGGGTTATTAACCGTACACCTAAGTTCAAAATAGGAAAGGGCGCCATACGAGTTTAATACCCCCGTTACACGGGCACGCTCAGTTATGACCAACCTCAGTTCCCACAAACCGTGGTTAGAACAGCGTTTGTCCCCGCGAACAATCGCAGATCGATCATGTTTTAGTCGAACTCGTGCCTCGCAAGCGCAAAGACAAGAGTCTTTTTATCCTGATTGTGTATAGTTCCCACAGGCAGCGCAAAATCAACTTTGATTATCTTTTCACGAAAACAAAGGTTATTTCAGCAAACGGTCCACTATTGATTTTGGGCGACTTTAATGCGCATAATACGGCATGCGGGTTATAAATTCACCCAGGTTAAGGGCAGAAATTTGTGGAACGAAATTCAACAACATGGGCTCATACTTACAACATACCCAATGCAGCCAACGAGGAAAGGAAATAGCGTTTCTCAAGACACGACGCCAGATCTTACCCTGGTCAGCAGTGCCACCGCCGCCACGTGGTGCAATACCGGCGAATACCTAGGTAGTGATCATAGAATTTTAGAGATTATCGTTGCCAATGGCCCGCTGGTGATCAATAAGAGAAAAGTTAAAACTACAGATTGGGTGACCTTTAGAAATATCAGGTCGGAACAAGACCCCATAAATGATATTAACGATTGGAGTAAAGGGGTGATCCAGTCGGTTCAGCATGCTACCGAAGAGATTGACGCTGGCGATGAGGAAGTTGTTGATAGACATCTTGTAAGCATGTGGAAGAAAAAGAAAAACCTAGAGCGAAAAATCAGTCAGAAAAAAGGAGACAGGAATCTCCAAAAGGAAGTTGCTGCACTGAATAGAGAGATCAAAGATCATGCATTGGAACTTACCAAGCAAAAGTGGGGTAGTATCTGTGATCAGATGGATAGAGAGATTGGCAGTGCTAAAGCATGGCAGCTACTACGGCATCTATTAGACCCAGAGAAAACCAAGTCGGAGGCCCGACAGCAACTTCAAAAGCTTGAGTATAAATATGAAGGTCAGACGACGGAATTATTAACGGAGGTTAGGGATCGATACCTCTGCTGCGCAGAATCTCAAAAGCTCCCTGACTACGCTGGTTCAGAAAACCCGGACCTAGACAGCCCCATCACGGTTCGAGAAGTCAGGGCTGAAATCAACCGACTTAAAACAAAAATGGCTGCCGGTCCGGACAAAATCAAGAACAGAATGCTCAGGAATCTTGACGACGGCTCCATTCGTCAACTTGCAGCTTATATGCAAGAATGCTGGGACAAGGGAGAAATACCACAAGCTTGGAAAACGGCCAATGTAGTCTTCATTCCTAAGCCAGGGAAAAAGCTCAGTCTTGAACATCTCAGACCCATTTCCATCACATCTTGCGTAGGAAAATTGATGGAGCACGTCATCCAAACAAGACTGACTAGGTTCATGGAAGATGAAAACCTGTACCCTGATACTATGATAGGCTTCAGATCCCACCTATCGACGTGCGATATTATGCTACAGCTAAAGGAGGAGATAATAGACAAAAAGACTGTTGACACCAAAGTAATTGTGGGTCTGGATGTCTCCAAGGCGTTTGACAATGTCAAACATGAAGCCTTACTTAAGAACCTTAGTGCGTTAAACGTAGGCGTCAAGACATACAACTACGTGAGGGGCTTTCTCTCAAATCGGACAGCCACTATCGGCATGGGAGGGCAGTTGCTCGAAAACATTAAATTGGGGAATAAAGGGACACCACAAGGGTCTGTACTCTCTCCGACTCTTTTTATTATAGCGATGATTGGACTTCCTGAGAAGTTGGAAGGAATCGAAAATCTGCATCACACAATATACGGAGACGATGTGACGCTGTGGATAAACAGGGTAGTGAAGGATATATTGAAAGCGCACTTCAGGCGGCTATAGATACCATCGAACAATATCTCGAACCACTAGGGTTAAAATGCTCGGCAGAAAAATCAGAGGCTCTTTTTCTACCATCGCAAAAAAGGAAAACAAACAATCCCCTCGGAAGGGGTTGTGACATCGCTTTGCGAGTGAATGGTAATGCTATTCCAACCGTAGACAGTATTAGAATTCTAGGGATGCGCATACAAGCAAATGGAAAAAACACTGAAACTATGCGGAGACTCGAAGCTAGTGCGAACCAGACGTGCCGCCTGCTTAAGCGCATTTCTAGCAAGAATGCAGGGATGAAGAAAGCTAATCTTTTAAGATTAGTTCAAGCTTTTGTGATAAGCCGTGTACTATACGTTGCCCCTTATCTTAAGTAGAGCAGAAAAAGATAAAATTGAAGCCATTATAAGGAAAGGCATCAAGACTACACTAGGGCTTCCCCCGAACACCTCTATGGTTAAACTTCTTGGGCTGGGTGTCTCCAACACCTTAGATGAACTAACAGAAGCCGCCATGATGTCACAGCACCAAAGACTTCTGAGAAGTAGAACCGGGAGGAAAATCATGAAGTGCTTGGGGTTCGAGCCCACGGAGTGTTCCAGGCAGACCGCTAGCATACCTAAGTCAACTAGGGCAAGACTGAATATTATACCGCTGCCGAAAAACATGCATCCAGCGTTTCATGAAGGCAGACGCAAAGCTAGAGCTGTAGCCCTGCAGGTGAAACTTGAAGGTCGATCTGGCCTGCTTTACACGGACGCTGCAGAATACGAAAGAAAGGGAACACACACAGCGGTAGTGGTTCGCGAGAACGGGGACCTGGTCTCGTGCTGCACCTCTAAGAACACAACCACCACAGAGGCAGAAGAACTTGCGATTGCTTTGGTAATACCTCAAAAAGACACACGAGTGATTGTTAGCGACTCTAAGTCAGCCATTAAAAACTACGATATGGGCAGGATCTCTACTACAACCGCCAAAATTCTAAGACAAAGACCAGTACCCGCAGAGTTAATCTCACTGGTATGGTCCCCGGCCCATCAAGGTCTGAAGGGGAATGAGAAGGCGCACGCGATCGTCCAAGGGCTCACTTTCCGGTCGATCGACGCTGACCCGCCGCCTTCGCGCGAGCAGCCCCTCTCCACAAGAGACGAACTACGAACGTTTCAGAAAATCCCCGCACACTATAAACTCCACTGTAAGATTTATCCAGAGGCAGCTAAACAGCTGAGCAAAAAGGAGGAAATTATGTGGCGAAAATTGCAAACTGGGGTATTTCCAAACCCTCACCTGTACAGTAAATGGCACCCGGAAGTGTTCAACTCCAGATGTGCGCACTGCAACAGCACTGCGGGTTTAGGGCACACGGTATGGACCTGCCCATCTTAGAATGATCCAAGTAGAAACGTAGAATCCTGGGAGGCCTTATTACACAGCCGTGACGCCGAAGAACAGCGTCAAGTCATCAGTCTCGCCCTGACCGCCGCCGAGTCCCAAGGGATTCCAGCCGATGGCTAGGGGGATGATTGGGGGCAGAGGCCGAAGCCTCCTCCTCTGTCATTCTAGACGGGTGCAATAAACGTTATTTCTCTCTCTCTCTCCCCGCGAACGCTACCGCATGCTCGAGCCGCCGCTCAGTGGCTTTGCGGGCTGCACGCGTGCAGTCGCCAGAATACCAAGCCTAGCAGATGAGACGGGATCGGTCAAAAACGGAGCGCATCTCTCTCCCTGCATGAGTGGGCAGATTATGGCCGTACTACATGAGGGACGCGTGCTCGCGTCTGTTTTTTGCATGCATATACCCCTTACGGCTAATGTCAGTGAACTTGGGACGGTCAGAGCGAGAAACGCAGCTCTTTCTGGTCAGTGTATGGTCGGCGGGCAGATCACGCATACAGTTTCCTAAATATGCGTTGTTGGTTTGGCGTCTGGAATATTGTCCTGACTTTCGACATGCATTGAAGTGACTATTTGTCATAGAGCCCATTATGGTAGACACGTTCATAACTGTCCTCTCAGTCTATTCCTTCCCGAGTCCGTTTTTTCGCCTCGCGCTACATAAATTTCTTTCAAATGCATCACCAACAAGCCCCCATCACCACTCTTGTCGTCGTTCATAACGTCTACTCCAAGACGTTATTTAGATGTTTTGTACAAAGGCACGTACGTGCATTATGACTGTTTCCAGACTTTTGAGAGAAGCGATCATTCCTTTCAAAATGTTATTCTATGCATATTTTAATAATGCGAAACGACACATTAGGAGCGATGACTGTCGTGTTCAAAGAAAAAATACCACAAAACCAATTTTTATAAAAACTCGTCTTGTCGTAACGCGACAGTTCGTTCACACGCATTTTATTTAACTGACGACTCGGGTCAGCAACGCCTTTCATGTTTTACATATGGCATTGCTTGTATCGCTTCAACAAATTGACTCTTACACGCCCCATCAGCAGCGCGAGTTGACCGTCTTTATCAGGAACATCGACATTACATTTTTATTATGTGCGTTACGTTCATGTGGCATCTGAAACGTGGGCACATTTACACTTTAACCTCATAAACCTGAGCCTTGTCTCAAAACTGCTCTTTATATTTCATTAATAAACAATGCAATCAACTGTGGTTGTTGCTCCTTTTAAAACTGCATTTCTTTTTTAGAAAGTAAAACGTGTATGACGCCTACTTGCAATTTTTTTGGCGGCGGCGCTGTGTGCTGATTTCATTAGTGCGCCTTGATGCGCGCACGGGTGCAACGAGGCACTCTAGAACTCATGTTTGAGTATGTTCGATGCGGAGCAACTTTCCAGCGTGACCACTTTGCCGGAGTGAGCGGTAGCAGTCCAAGGGGCAGTCTGTCTTTGTGTGAACGTTTTGGATGCTTGGTGCATCACACTTCAACGGGCACCCAGAATGTCTATTGCTGAAAATCCGCAGTTGACCTACAGTCAAGGTAAGAAATAGTACGGTCCTTAAATAGTGCACGCGACTTCCCTTTTGGCACGAAAGTCATACAGTCATATTTACGAAGAATATTTTTGGGTCATGGGGCAGGCTCATTTTTCAAATTTAGGGTGAACTCTTTCAGACACCCTAGCTGCGGTAATGGAGAGAAAGAAAAAGCCACTGGAAGCTTTATATCGACGACAAAAGCAACGGCAACTCAATGCTGTTGTCGAGCCATTGATGCGCGACTTTCTCGCGCCAGCGAATGTCCAGCAAGGTTCAACTGATACGGACAGAATGCATACACCAAAATCAACTTCTTTTTCACGTGTTGGTGTCACATCAGACAATATTAGTGGGGTTGCCTCTACAAGCGGTGTGTTGGACTCACATAAGTGTACTGTGCTTCGCTCTACAAAGATTCGTACGAGTGTGCCGGGCCTGGGCATGTTGCATTAGACAAAGTAACCACTACTGTATTTTTTTTATGAACTTTGCCTCTTTATTGCCGTGTTGCTGCCATTGTTATGTATCACGATAATCCAGATCTTGAATGTTTGCACTGCCGTTAAATATGAGTGCCTGTTACGTATTTCCTCTGATGTGATGTTGATATGGTACAGTACTAGTGAGATTGTTAGTGAGCGTTTTGGTGGAGAAATGGCATAGCTTGTTAGGGAAGACACCAGGAATGGTTCGCACAGAAACATTTTGTGTGAAGTGTCTACCATGCACATGCCAGACAACAGCTTTTCTGCATTTTTCAAACAGGTACTTAATAACTTTCAACACTCACTTAAAAAATGGCTAGCTCTATCTTGTGCTAAAATCGTGCTTGTATTTATTTAAAACTACGCTTGCGTGTCCGATCAGTACGTATTATAAAAACTTGCCAGTTTGAATTCAGTTATTTTTCATGATGTATCTGGTATTCATACTTGAAATTTAAGCATCATCAAGTGCATATGATCCCAAGATTGCTTAAGGTAAAAAAATTTATTACAAGTTAGTAAAATGGCATATCTTATTTAAAATGCTTTACCATACTGCATTGTTTTTTTGTCTTCCTTACTTGCTTTTTCTTGTGTTTAGCTTCTTCACTGCCGCTTTTAAGCATAGCACGTGCAGTCCACTACAGTGCCAGATTCTGTAATAGCCAGAGTCCTGGAGCACATTGATGGAGAAATTGAATTTTTTTGGCTACAGGCACAGTCAGATTTGTCCTTGCTGTTACCCTTTCAATTGCATTTCGACAGTATTCAATTCTACTTTAGTAATAATGCCTCTTTGCAAAGAATGGAGTAATCACTCATTTGAGCATGTCTGCCTGTTCATTTACATGAAAGTGAATTCTGAAGTCTGTCAATTCTGTGCCTATCATATTATTATGATATTATGAGCTCAATAGAAGCTTGCATGTAGATCTGTGAGAGTAGGGTAGATATACAAGTACATTGATAAACTTCTTGGTCACCAGCACGACAGCTGACACACGAAGGGAGTAAAACAACAATAAAGGGCTTCCTGTCCCTTTTATTTTCTATAGTAGTCATCAGGCTGCTAACCAAAGATATTATAATGGTTTACTCATAAACTTTTGTGCATGGAAAATTGACAGGAACACAGAGATGCACAGAATTCAAAATGCAAATCAAGCCTTATAACATGTTAGAGGGGCGCCGTGTTGGGCTTGTTGGTTTGCCATACTCGTAAACTTGCATGTAAAAGTCGTAGATGGGAACACAGAGAGGCCTTTTTGTGTTCCTGTCTACACCTTTCACATTCTACAGTTTACGAGTATAACAAACCAACAAGCCGAAGTTGACAACCTTCCAAGATGCAATTGCTTGTTTTACATTTCTAATGCTACTACAGCGAAAAAACAAAAATGTCTAGAAAACATTTAAACATGGTCTTGCAAGACTTCTTTTAGATGACAACTAGCGGTACGCAATAAAACAAAAAGTCTAAAATTGGTCTTGCAAGACTTCTGTTACATGACAACAAGCAGAATGCGAAAAAACAAAAGCGTCTAGAAAACGTCCAAATTTGGTCTTGCAAGACTTCTTTTAGATGACAGCTATCCGACGGTAAAATAGCCGTCTACGGCTATAAATGCCTTGATCAAGACGTCTATTAGCCCTTTCGACTAGCTGTTCAAGATGTTTATCAGACGTAAAATAGCTTCTTTTGTGTTGTAGAGAACTCTGACGCTAGTGTCCATGGGAGCTGCAATGCACGGTGCATCAGCGAGCATGGGAATTACGGGTAGTTCATGGATTTGTCTAGTCTTCGTATTTTACGTTCCTTTTGGCTTTGCGTGGCTTGAAGCTGCTTTATCACGAAACAACAATCGGCAAATGTTCAGCAGTTGCGCTTCACTGCCTTAATATTTTAGGCTTGCTATTTAAAATCGGGTCACGATGTTGAAAATGGTTCGTAATGTGACTGAAGACTTTCCCCCAAAAAAATTGAAAATTGGAGAAACCATTCAAAGTATTGCAAGCAGAGTGGACTACCTAGAGGCCGACCGTTAGAGGAATGGTTTGGTTTCTTTATGAACACACCTCATATGTCATCCCAGTGAAACAACCACATACTATTAGCAGCGCAAATCATAGTCTCCAAGCTAACAGCTAGCAAGATAAATCACTCCAGCCAAGCTAGTATTGACGTCAATATTCCGCTCTTCTGGCAACATTTTCAGCACAAAGGGGCAAGTACATTCAGGACATTGAAAGCTTGCTACACAGTTGTTGGAGTGCTGTAACTACGAGCAGCTACAAATTCTTGCAGCCCACAAGAAACAAGGAGAAAAAAGCAAATGTGTATATGCAAGTGGTGAAAGAGAGATATATCATCGTTACTATATCTTATCGTTAGAAATCCTACACCTTTAGACTGGGATGATGCAGTAATTTTCATGGTCAACAAGTTAGCCAGTTCTATAAATAAAACCAGTACCTTATGTTGATAGAAAATCACTCAAGAAAACTTTCCACACACAATTGTTCTTTCACTTTCAAGATTTAATTTCATACACTTGTACAAACACTATATGAAAGGTTGCATCACTCATGCACTATGACATTGCTGGTGTCACAAAAAGTCCAACGTCACTTATTCATTTTTTTTTTCCCAACCAACATTGCATGTACAGGGTTTTCCTTTGTCGACACAGAAGGCACGACTCTTGTAGACTTCTCCGTGCCCGCCTTCTGATATAGCTACCTCTAAGCTGACTAAAAAATGATGAGAAAATAAAAAAGACTGAAGGGCAAAGGGACATGCATTCTCAGCTGACACAGCTACCTTAATCCAATGCTAATGAGGCGACAAGCTCAACTCACCTCAAACTAACACCAACAAAACTGCAGAGCAAAGCAGCAAATAAATAAATTTTACAACGTAGTGACAGAAATAAAGCAAAGGTAGGCATTGCATATAAGTTTATAAGTTCTCTGTAAATAAATGTCGGCACAAAACTCAGCAACTAAACAAAAGACAGTGGTGCAAAGAAGGCACTATTATATATATATATATATATATATATATATATATATATATATATATATATATATATATATATATATATATATATATATATATATATATATATATAAAAGCAGGTGTATGCAACAGAAACTGAGTATGCAGAAAAAGCCACAGTACATAAAAGCAGTCAGAACTTGATAGAAAAATAGGAATAAAGCAGCACTACCACAGTGCCCTTTGAAAAGATAAAAACATACACAATTACTTGTTCGTAGAACCTTTACAATGGTTTCACAGCTATACACAAATGCCTCATCATGTCTGAACCACTGACAAGACGACGCAGACACTCAAGTAATCTTACATAAAATGGTCGATAAGAATGCCCCTGCCCTGCACCTAAGGCAAAGTAAAAGCTGTCTAGGCAAAAGAAAAAAAAATAGTCTAAAGAGGAAATGCACGTGAGTGTGTATATAATTATATATATGTGTATGTGTGTTGTATTATATATATATATATTTATATATGTCCAAAATAACCTTTTTTTAGAACAGCTGTTCTGACAGAGGCAGGTCAAAATGTGTTGTTACTATCTTTCAGTGCCTTTGTCAGTTCAGCCAATGGCAGAAAGCATTTTCCTATTTTATGACATCGATGTATATCAAAACAAGAAGCTGCATGGGGCAAGAGGGCGGAGGGCGATATCTGTACACAACCGCAAATTCTTTGTACAATGCCGTCAGACATCACCTTGGGCATGTCTTTTTAAATCTTAACAATGGAAATGCTGGTTTGCTATGTGCAAGGGGCCATGAATGTGCACAAAATTACGCGCCCATTTCACAGTTTTATGAATCCTGCTCACAATACCCATAAAAAACAAACGTTAAAAAGCAAGATTTTTATCAGCCCTGCATTCCATTTCTGTAAATGTGGACAATATAAAACCAAAACATCGTGCCAACAATGCTACCACTTCGGTTCATAAGAGTGGCCTACACTTCCATGACCTTCAAATGAGTAAAAAATAAATACAATGTGAGATTTCAACGAGAGCAAGTCATTCTGACCATGTATGCACACGCATGCAACACACCGACAATCATACCATGGTAAAAGCATAAAAAAGAATCTACAGTAACAAAGCACAGGTGCTTATATGAAGTTTTCAGAAAGGATACCATATGGTGACAAAAAGTGACACAAACTATTATGGCCTACCTTTCCATTCATTTCGACAATCATACCATGATAAAAGCATAAAAAATAATCTACAGTAACAAAGCACAGGAGTTTATATGAAGTTTTCAGAAAGGATACCATATGGTGACAAAAAGTGACACAAACTATTATGGCCTACCTTTCCATTCATTTCGACAATCATACCATGGTAAAAGCATAAAAAAGAATCTACAGTAACAAAGCACAGGTGCTTATATGAAGTTTTCAGAAAGGATACCATATGGTGACAAAAAGTGACACAAACTATTATGGCCTACCTTTCCATTCTCACAAGCAAATTCTTGTGCAAGCCACATCTTAAGGACCACTATTATTTACACATTCCTTAAAATGTTGCCGCAAAGGTAATTTCATGTTCCCCTCAGCTCACGTAATGCGACGTTTACTTCGCCTTGTAAGCACGTGCTATTTGAGAGGTACATAAAATGTAAGCAGACGCAGAAAGTAAAACAAAACAAAGCACAAAGAAAGTTTCAGGAATGTCTCACCCGTAAGAAACATTTAAGTGATGGGACTGCGAGTGGTCATACATGGCCAAGCAGCGAGGTGCCTGTTGCTGGCTTCACAAAGTGAAGCCATAGTCTACTAGCAAAAAGAGCAACACCAATACATGAATTCCGACAATTGAAAGATGCTATGCAAATAGCCCACTGCGTGATTAGTTTGCACTGCAGAGAAACCCGTAGATGTATCAAAGGGAAGGAAAGTCAGAAGAAGAAATAAGAAGGCCTGTTCAAACCGATAAACTAAATACAAGGAACCAGGCATCTAGATGGAGAACAAAAGTGCATCATCCATACGGGAGAGGTTTTAACCAAATGCAAGCCTTTCCAGTGACAGACTATAAATACGGTTGAACTCCTTTATAAAAGGCATGCCCCAGGCTGCAATTCTTCTCTTTTATTTTAGATGTCTCTTACAAGCAGAGGATCTTGTATGCATTTTCCTATCCCCTGTATTTCACTGTAGGCATACTGCTGTCTTTTATAATGGAGTTCGACTGTACAAAAGAGCAGAAAATAGAAACCCAGAGGTGCTTCCCAAGCCATACCCCAAATAAATGTTTGTGAAGGCCAGCTATGACGCAACCTTATCATGGGGTGGTGCTTCTGGCTTTTTGCTAGACCGCTCTTCACGTGGCCTCTTTTGGTCAGGCTCATCATCTAGCTCATCCGAGTTGTCGCGGTCGTCGAGATCATCCAGGTCGTCCATGTCGTTGCCCATGAGACTCTCATCATCGGAGTCAAGGGTTGGTGGGGGTATTGGTGCGGGCCGGCGAGCAGCAGTCGTGGATAATGGAGGCGGAAGCACACTGCTACGCAAGCCAGCTCCGAGGGCAGATGTGACCGAGGGCGCAGCAGGTCGCCTTGAGCTGGCCAAAGACGCTGAAGGGGCCTTGCCTGCCGCTGACGAGATGACACTACCCAGCCCCCCGAGGCCATTCACCAGGCCTGCCTGGGCCAGAGAGGCAAATGAGGCCGACATGTTCGTGGGTAGCGAGAAGCCACCCAGGCCCAAGGGATTGTAGAGCAGTCCTGAGGGGTACAGGAAAGGAAACGATGTTGATGCTAAGCTAGCTGATGATGTAGGAAGGTTTGTGCTGCTGCTGCCGCCGCTGCTGCCGCCACCACCGCCACTGCTGCTGCTGGGGGTACCTTTGCTATGGCGCTCCTTGCTGGGGGCCCGCTCACCATCTTGGGCCTTGGTTTCCTTGGCCTCCTCAAAGGGCAGGCCTTGGAAGCCCAGGCCGGGGAAGCTGAACAAGGGATTGGCCAATCCCATACCTGCCAGGCCGCCAAATGGCAAAAATAGAGGGGGTGTGGCCGACGACGTTGATGGGGATGTCACTGCTGCTGACGACTTGCCGGGCTCCATGAAAAACTTGAGCCCTGGAAAATTTCCCAGCATGCTGCTGCTGAAGCTCAGAGGGTTCAGGGCGGAGGTAGAGGGAAACCCGAGGTTCGCCGCGCCACCAGAAGATGAGGAGGCTCCCCCAAGACCAGACTGATGCAGGCTCGACAAGAGGGACGCTGCCGTCCTCCTGCCGCGCTTGCTCTCGGGGGCTCCCATGCGCTCCTTCGGCATTTCCGGAAGATGACCCTGCAAAGCCATCCACAAACAGCCACATACACATGTCTGCACACTGGAACAAGTGCTTCTAATGCGATGCGAAAGTAATGTCATTCCTCTTCTTACTAAAGTATTTCATACCTATCAAATCAGCCCTCACGAAACTTTACAACTCAAGTGCTGATGAGCTGAATGGCTTGCTAAAAAAAGTCGGCCAGTAAATGGCCGAGAAAAGTGCCGTATTTACTCGAAAACAGGTCGGGCATGAATATAGGTCGATCGCTACTTATAGTGTTCTACGAGAGGAAAAAAAATTAAATAGTCGAATATAGGTCGACCAATGTTTTTTTCTTTAGTGTAGAAAAAAAGAAATTGAAACGTAGCACACCTTTATTTACATAACTCAGTGCCCTAATCGCTGCTGGGGCCATCATCTTGTTAGATGTGCACGATGATGTCATCGGATTTTTCGGAAGTATCTGCGGCATCCTAAACAACGTCGTCCTTGCTGCCACCGCTGCCAATTGCTGGGCCGCGTAGGATGCGACGCCGACATCTGCACGCAAACAGACGGCCCCACTGCTTTCGCGAACCCCTAATCAAGGTCTCATTTACAAAAAAACTCGCGCTGCACGGCACAATTGCTCGAGTCCTCGGTAAAAAGTATCAGTTGGTACTTGAAGTCACTTGTGTAGTTCTGCCGACGTGACATCGTCACAACCACGCACAAGCAAATGGTGGTGGTGGTAAAAAAAAAGAAGAACGCACCTAACTTCTGCAGCCTGACAGGGAGCACGGCGCAGTGCCTAAAGCAAATGCGAACCGTCACACCGCCACGCCAACCATACTATCACAGAATACCTTACAATGAACAAAGTGCGAGGCGGCGACGGCGAGGTTTCAGGCCAGTGGCAATGCGGCTGCGCGCCGGAAGGCAGTACCGGAAGCACGGCAAGCGGGCTAGGGACTTCGCGGCCAATACCTAAGGAAATCTTGGGTTTCATCGCAAACACGGCAAAGCGGCTGCATTTCGCAGGGGCGGTACGCAACTACTGCATAAATAACTTTTTTCACAATTACTTAGGTAGTCAGAAAGGAGGAGGAGGGTATTTATTTTAGATTTTATGGTATATAGCACGCGTATCCAGCAGGAACTGCTTGAAGAACAGCCAGCGCAGCAGTTGAACGCCATAAGCTCGGTGCTTTTGGTTAGCTTGATCGTGAATATAGGTCGAGATTCTTTGGTTACGAACAACATTTTCGAGAGAAAAAAAAAGGTCGACCTATATTTGAATAAATACGGTAGTATTCTTTCTCACACAACATGGATGCACAAAAATAAACTATGCCATTTACTTGATATTTTTAATGCAGGCAAAACTGACAGCTGCAAAGAAAGGCAGGCAGCCAAAATATTTGTGTCATCAGTTTCTTTTATGTAAATTTTCCAACTAAATAATTGTGTTAATTGCCGGCTGATCTCTAAGTCGGAGAGCGAATCCTGGCCCCCAAGGCCTCATTGTTGGTGGAGGCGAAAATGCCTGAGGCCAATGTGCTTGCACTTAGGTGCACGTTAAAGAACTACAGGTGGCCAAATCTTCGAGAGCCTTCTACTGCAGCATCTTTCATAATCAAATTGTGGTTTTTATACATTAAACCAGTGGTTCTCAAATGGGGGTTCGCGGACCTCCTAGGGTCCCATAAAGCCATTTCTATGACTCCCGAAACCCTCACCGCATTTTTCTTTACACGTTACATTTTTCTTTAAACGTAACCAAAATGAAGTGATGTGGTATGTTTTTTTGATGTTTTTGGTAGCAATCAAAGGCACCTGCTTCACATTCCAGTCGTCCTAATTTACCTACGTCCCCCCCTCCCTCTCCTCCGCTGCAAGGGAGGACTCCATCACAATGGGTCCCCGACACATCCATGGTTGAGAACCACTGCATTGAACCTCCAATAATTATTACTAAACTGGTTAATTGTCATCTGTGCTAATATTAAACCCAAGCTTGAATAGACATGATGGTAACTAAAATAATAAATTGTGAAAGCAGCTTTCTCAGATGCCTTCTGTAGAGCCATCGGCACTCTGTTCTTACTGTGACAGAATAAACTGACACTTTATTAAAAGGAGTGCTAGCACAAAACTTTGAAGGCAGAATAACTTGTGGGACTGATTTCTATGGCCACAGAGGCATCATCTACAAAATATAAATGGCTAATATAGCCTAGAACATAATATCGATTTTGAAGAGCGTGTCATGTAACTGCATGTGAAACAACCCACCTAACGACATCAACACCAACTCGTTAGTCTAATCAACTAACAAACACCTGAATCACGAGTTTGTGTTTGGTGCCATGCACCTTTAGAGTGCTCCATTTTAGCAGAACTTTGCAACAAAAAAAGAGAACACCTCCTTTAAAGACTTTCACAGGAGTAAAAAGATTGACATGCTTGTCTTGCCAATGTATTTTTGGGGGTCATGTATGTTTGCAACAACCCACAGGCGATTATATTGGCACCCAGAGAACCTTCATTGAAATGAGCTGTGATTGCCGTATTGCCTTCCATAGGGGAGTGCAGACAGTGAATTTTAGAACCGAATTGAATACATATAAATAATTTCCTAATAGTCAGGCAACCATTTCAAATTAGCCCTACAATGGTACTTTTAACTGTGTTAATGGCCTACCAATTTTACAATATTTTATTTGAAAAAAAAAATAATAAGCTTAATCAATTGAACATTGTACAAAAATGCAGAAGGTTCCAGTGTTACATAAAACAAGTTTCCGTGCAATGACAAAAAATAAATAGATTATTATGTCCTCTTTTAGTAAGAAATCAACCATTTTAACATGAAGCCAGACGAGTCTTCGAGGTATACAAATCGGAGTCAAATTGGAAGCTCACATATCTCAGCATTCCCTTGCATCTAGCAGCTCACTGACACTGAATCTCCCTCTAGGTAATTTTGTCAGAAACTCTACGGTCAAAGGATAATGCACAAGCCACCTACCATCCTGCCCTCTGATCGAACTCGCTGGTCATGGATACCCTCGCCCCCTCCACCCCAAAAAAAAAATCCTGGCACCGGCGCTAGATCCAAAAGCGTTCGTGGATAGCCTTACTTTGTGTAACATTCTGATTTCTTTGTTCTTGAGTCGAGCCTGCTTCTTTTGCGCTGTCACTAGCATCACAGAGTGTGCGTCGGGTTGCGATAGTGATAGGACCTCACTTGGGCACGCCACGTCGTAGATGACAGCACACGAAGGCGTCTAAGAATGTGTGGGAGCAGTTTCGTCGCTACAATGCGTTTTTGAGCAGGATGACACAGCAAATAAATATTATTTTAAAAATGGGCATATTTGTCATGAGCTAACATGCCAAATATTTCTTAAAAGTTACAACAAGGCCTGTGGAAATGCCATTTTTTTATTAAAAGAAAGTGGTAAAAACATTGAATAGTAGCAGGATTTGACTTTAAGTAGAATGCAAGTGATAACCTGTAATATACCGTATGTTATATTTTCAGATTTTTTAAACCTGGAGCATATAAGCTGGTATAACAAGCTTTCAAACTTAAAGATTGATGAACGAATGTGAGGGACATATGTTCATTTAACCTTGAAGCAAGGCTTCGCGGAAGTGCGGGTTTCCGCTAGATAGATGTTTTCATGGTTTAACAGTCTTCTACTGCAGTGAAACCACTTTTACAAGTGATCACATATGAAGTATTATACATTTAAATTGATGCTTTCATATTTAGCACCCCTCTGCCTCAACGAAACCACCTTTGAACAACGTAATATGCAAACTAATATACATTTTGATAAGTGTTTTCATGGCTCAGCATTTCTCCACAGCAGTGTAATGACCTTTACAAAAAGCTACACGTGGACTTGTATAACCACATTTGTTAATTTCGAATATATTAAAATTTGAAATGACTTAAATTTGAATCAAAGCGAGTTCGAATATTAGCACAAGCCTATAAAACACTTTTGTTGAGTTTTCGATATTCGTCCTGTCGAATTATTTGAAACATAAAATACAGCCGAAACCACTGATAACGATCCAAGATATAACAATTATCGGTTATAACAACCATATTTTGGTGCACTTGGGATTTTTCTACACTACCCAATAAAACTGCATCCACATATAACAAACGTTTTCAGGGCCACTTACTTTTACAATGAACACTTCAGATATGGTGGCAGTAAAAATATGACGCATACGAAGCTAAAAAACAGTTAAAACATGCCAGTTAAAACAGTTAAAGTTTGAGAAGAGTGCTCGCTCGCGCATGCTTCGCTAGTTTATTTGCCGCGAAGGTATCCTAGATCGGCAAGCACCGTACACTGATTCGGACACTGCAAGAAAGGCTGCTCATTTTCCAGATGTTTCTTCAGTGGCAGAACAGCAATCAGGAATTGAAAACGAAGAAGAAGAAATGGGAGGCAGCATGAAGCCTTGTAATCAAATTTCTCATGGCAACCTTTTTTGGCACCGTTCTCTGTAGCTACGACTGCCTACGATGAACCTATGCCTTGGAATGCAAGAAGCCGCGAAATGCAATGAGCGATGACTGCAACAATGTTTCGTTGCATAAAAGTACCATGACTGCTGGATGAAAGAACGCACGGTACAGCTTGCCGCATGGAGTGGCTTTCTATGGGAGAGCGCGTTGTCAGCCGTAGGGTTAGTTGCAGCCGCTGCAGCGTGACGGGGCAGGCACGGGAGGAACAAGGAAACGAGTGGCGGCGGCTCCCTCGGGGCCGCAGCCGCAGCAAATTAGCTGGTGTTTGTCACAACAGTGACCCACTCAGTTGTTCCAAGTATTTTTTTTTTAAATCTCATTTATCACAGCGATGACATATCGCATATTTTGTAAACTACAAAGCACTATTTAGTTAAAAAGCCAATTGATTTTTCCTGTATGTGCCGAGCACCTGATGTTTTTGTTTTTTTTTCAGAACCAGCTTCTTGCTCTGAGGCAGGCAGAAAAATCCACAATTCATGCAGCTGAATAATATGGCACTGAATGCGCAACAGTCATTGTTATATTTATGAATATGTCTTAAACTAACATATTTTGATTATTGTGACTTTTGGGCACTTTACAATAGATGTTCACAGTTTTTATATTCTGAAAGCGTATCAAAGAAACAATTTCAATATTTTTCATGTTACCCGGTACATGGTATAGTATGTACGTATATATATATATATATATATACACACATACTCTGAAACAAAATCATGAGGCTGCAGGAATAAAGTCAAGCAATATTTATTTAGGTGCGACATATGCTTCCCCGGTTTTTATATATACAGTAAAAGCTCGTTAATTCGAATTCCACGGGAACGCTGAGCAATTTCGAATTAAACAAAATTCGAAATAATGAAAGTGAGCAAAAATGGGTGGATTTTGGAGGTGGGGGCACGAAAAATATTTATTGGCCAAAAAAGTCGGCGATGACCATCTGCTTCTTTTCTCTGAATGCCACAGCTGCGGCTCTCTGTTCCAGCACGCGGATGCGGCGCAGGGAACCCTCTTCACCCTCTTCAAAGCTGAAGAAGAGACGCACCACAAGTGTCTCCATCACAGCAGAAGCTGACGGGCGCAAGGGCATTTCGTCATTTTCGTCTTCCTCACCTTCTGGCTCTTCAGTAACAGGCTGCGCACCGACTACTTGAGCGATAATGTCCTCATCAGTCAGGGCACCACACACCGATGCACCGGTGTCAACTTCAACATAATCGGCAAAACGTACGCCCCGAAGAGTGTCGCGCGATGCCACTGGCATGAGCTTCTCAGCCCCATCCACGTCGACGTCACAACTATCCTGCGCACTTCCAACTGCAAATACACTGTGGTGGAAACAGTTTGCGATTGTGGTCGCGGTCACCTGTTCCCATGCGCGCACCAACATGTGCATGGCAGTGAGCAGCGTAATGCCGAAGTCCTTCCCGTCGCCCGCGCACAAAATCATTCTCTCCAGCACGTGACGCCTACAAAAGCACTTGATGTTCCTTATCACACCCTGGGGTCCATTGGCTGTAGGGCCGCAGTCGTATTTGCTGGAAGGAACACTAACTTTGTTGCTCTCGGCTCAACGTCGAATTTGTGCGCCGAACAGTTGTCGACGACAAGAAGAACGCGTCTGCCGCCCAGTTCCATTCGCCTGTCGAATTTCAGAAGCCTCTTCCTGAATAGGTCACCTGTCATCCAGGCTTTCTTGTTTGCGGCGTACTCCGTCGGAAGTGACCGGATGTTTTTGAAGCACCGTGGCTTGAGTGCTTTGCCAATCACAAAAAGGGGGACCTTTTCCGTACCAGTCATATTTGTGGCGACCAGAACAGTGACACGCTCTTTGCTGCGCTTGCCGCCGGCACAGCTGTCTCCCTTGTAGGTGATCGTCTTCTCTGGCTGCAACTTGAAAAATAATGCTATCTCGTCAGCGTTAAACACATCCTGTGGTGAGTAGCTCTCCAAGTACTGCTGCAGGGTATCGCTTCTCCAAGTAGCGCATGTTTTGGCGTCCACTTCCTTTGCCTCGCCGGATACGTGCGGAATACGAGATTGTGCCGCTCCCTGAAACGATGAAACCATCCCTTGGAGGCGACAAAGTCTTCAAATTCCAAGCGCAGGGCGAAATCGGCTGCCTTGGCCATGATGATAGGGCCGCTCAATGCGATACTCTGGTCTCTCATTTCTTTAACCCAGATAATCAAAGCTGACTCCAGTTCCGGGAACTTCGCTGTCCTTAGCCTTTTTCGACTGGCGCCAAAATCCTCGGCTTCATAGGCGTTTTCAATGGCTGTCCTGTTGCGTATGTAGGTTGACAACGTGCTCGGAGGTATGCCGTGCTTCCTCGCAATTTCGTATTTGCTCGAGTTCCCTTGGTCAACCTTTCGCAAAATCTCCACCTTCTCCTCGACAGTCTTCGCCCAGTAGTTTCCCCGCGGCATCTTGCAACTTCGATGCGGAATAAGACGGCTTGACGGCGTGAACGAACAACGTGCTCGAGGAACAGAGTGACGCTGCCGGGTGCAGCCTAGGACTGCTAGGACTACTCCGCCGACTCCTCAGCATCCCGCGTATACAAGTGGCGCCAGGCGCTGAGATAGCGGGAGGGCTACGGAAAAAAAAAAAAAATTGCTCCCTGGATTTTGGAGGCCATACTTTTCTCGCCATTTGCTCGGAGGCCACTTGAAGCTCGAAAAAACCGGTCGTGCCACCTATTGTTCGGCCGTAAAAGCTTCGACTAGTGTTTGACGATGATGAGGCTCGACGGCGCGTGCTTCAAATTATCCGCAGAGGCAGCAATTTCTGTTCGAATTAACGAATCGTTTTACACATGGTCTCCTATGCACTGCGGACCGGACTGCGGCGAACATTTCTAATTATCCAAAATTTCGAATTAATGAGGTGTGAATTAACGAGCTTTCACTATATATATATACGATCGGGTCAAGTGACAAGCACGTTTTTATTACGTTTGCTCATCACAAAACCAGTGCTGCTGTAGGGAAGTCGAGTGCACGTGATGTGTCTTCGTTTGAGCGAGCACAGGTGCCTATTTGTCGACAATACATACTAGAACAAATAAACAGTAATGGATGACAGAACCGCATGACGGAGATGGCCAGAAGACAAGCGCGTTGGAGTGCTATAGGGATTCGCCAGTGCTTGCGGAGAGGCTAACATGAAAAGACTGAACGGATGGTTTTATTGTCGATAGGCACGGAAGCCAAAACTCGGGCACACAAGCTGGAGCAATTGTCAAGTCGTTTTATTATGCAAAAGTGTAAAGAAATAAAAAAAGCCAGGATCAGCCCTAAATTGAGAATAAATAAAATATTTTCACACATCTTGTTCTGATTATGTGTTCAGTGTTGAATTAATTGCATTACCATAAGACCATTGTGACAGAAAGAGACGAAAACACTCAAAAGTGCAGGAAGTGCAGGAACTCAAAAAGCAGTTGTGTTCACATTTTGCAGCATTTTATCGCTCTTTTCGTCTCACAGTTTTCATATTATTCACTTCATAACTGATCACTCAATTGCCAGCATTTAAATTACAGTCACTGAAACTTGAAAGAGGCTCGAGTCCAATGTCATGAGATTGCACACATGCTAAGAATATTTTGTGGCTGTTGCATCTGATACTGCATTGTATGAATACTATAGACGTGTTTGGAGAAAGTGTGAGAAGTCTATCTTAGTTTGTGTTAAAAGAATAGTGGCAACTGCAGTTGCTGAGCTTAAATATTCTAAATGAAGTTATTAAATTTGAAACAACGTTTTCTGAAGCAACATACTCACAGATACTATAATTAATTTAGATGCATTAGAAAAGTGTAGCTCTTCTTGATCTCGTATAGCTGTGATCTTGTAGGATCCGAGTGAAATGGGGTCACAATTCTTACTTTCGCGACAACTGATCAGTGTGCAAGGTTCCACCTCGGGTAAGACAATGCCAAAAATTTGCAAGGGCTGCTGGTATCTAAAAGCAAGGTCGGTAAGTACCTGGTGCGCACACGCCACACGGATATTAAAAAAAGATTTCGCAGGTCACACAAAGATACACGCACTCAATCATAACTACCGAAAGCGCGCCGCGCATGTGATTCTATGGGCGATCTCGAAAACTGTCCCCCCCTGGTGGCGCCGCAGCGGTGGTTCGGGAACTAGACCTGTCATGCCGTCTTTGGAGCACGCGGCGAGCCGTACCCGTGCACTTTTTCATCCCGCGGCCGTGAAAGTACACTGCGTTGGCGCCACAATGTGTCACAAAACGTCTTCTGTCTTTTCGGCAACGGCAAAGACCGATCAATCATTGATAATTACTTCCTCACAGATGCGGCAAGGCCTAGAGATTAGGCTTGCGCAAAGAGTGAATTTTAGGTTTGAAGCGAATGGTGATTTTGGTTGAATAATTTCGAGTCGAATTTGAATAGTCTATCTGACATATATAAATATGTCAGATATATGGGCATATTTATCATGACCTAACTAACCTACTCAATATTTTTTTTAATTAAAATTTCCTGGGTAAATGTCATTTTTATTTGTTCAAAGGAAGTCTAAACAACTATGAGTAGTAGCATAATTTGACTTCCGATAGAATTCAAGTGATAACTTGTAAAATATGTTACAATTAAAATTTACTATACTTAGAGCATATAAGCTGGCATAACAAGCTTTTAAACAACAGCAAAAAATGAATCGATGAAAGGGTAATATGCTAACTTAAAGGGGCCCTGCAGCACTTTTTCAATTAACCATGGATTGGATTAACTAAACGCCCCGCCGCAGTGGTCTAGTGGCTAAGGTACTTGGCTGCTGACCCGCAGGTCGCGGGTTCGAATCCCGGCTGCGGCGGCTGCATTTCCGATGGAGGCGGAAATGTTGTAGGCCCGTGTGCTCAGATTTGGGTGCACGTTAAAGAACCCCAGGTGGTCGAAATTTCCGGAGCCCTTCACTACGGCGTCTCTCATAATCATATGGTGGTTTTGGGACGTTAACCCCCACAAATCAATCAATCAATCAATCAATTGGATTAACTAAACGAGCTTATTGCTTCATGAATTCAACGCCGCAAAAATTTTTAGAATTTGTCTGATATAAGCGGAGTTGCAAAGCATAGCCGCACGCTGTGATTGCAACCCCCTTTTCTCATATCGACGAAAGCAACGGAAGCTAAGCAGGGAGGGATGGCTCGGGGGTGAAAATATGTGACGCCTGTCTTGTGACCTTGAGTATGCTTTCTCTCTCTCTCTCTCTCTTTTTTTTTTTTTCTGCATCGAATGCGCGGCTTTTGACTGCAATCGCATACAAATGTGTGGACAAGTTGAGGCCCCAGTAATGATCACATCGCTGATACAATGGCTGTGATGAGTGACTTTTGAACTTGTAGTGCGATTTGTCGAGAGAAGGAAAAGCCATTTTCAGTTGACTTTGAGAATTTGTTGGGAATTACCAGCCATGTGCTGCACAATAATGTTTGGCTCACGTGTTCTCGGAAGCCTCGACTACCAATCGGCAGCGTTGTCAGATCATGCTCAAAAAGTGTTGCAGGGCCCCTTAAACTTTTAAGAGAAGCTTTGCAGCAATATGAATTTCCCCTGGATAGGTGCTTTCACGGCTAAGCATGCCTACACTGATGAGAAACAACCTTTACAGGAGGTTACGTGTGGATTAATATACAACTATTTGTTCATTGCGAATACTTAGAATTTTTCAATAACTTAAGTTCGAGTTGAAGCAAATTCAAATACAGTATTATTTGTTCGAATAATCGAAGCATTCGAATGTTCGTACAAGCCTACTAGATATCCAAGGCGATGTGGCAGCCGGCAATGCACGTGACATGATTTATCGCAGACCACCTTATCACAGTCATCTGCAGCTATCTGTGCCATTGCACGTGTGGTGTGAACTGTGCGGATTGATGGTGGTACAAGCAGTACAAGCCGTACAAGCGTGGGATGTTGCCGTTTGCAAGTTCGTCGCTTCCGTGCCACGTGAGATAAAGTGCGCACAGCTTTCTAGAAATGAAAGAAGCTTGCTGGTGTCATTGGCACAGGCATCGACAAACGTTCATGCATTGACAGCGAGCGTACAGTGAATGTTTTATTAGGCGACATCCCAAGTGCGCCGTGCCTCGTGGTACATGACCAACACAGCAACGTGGAGGTGCAGTGTATGTGATGCTTACAAAATGCCGGTCTTTGCCACGTTGAACGAACAAGCGACTCTCCGCACCAGTGCACGATCCAAAATGATGCAGGCACAAAGAATGCACAAATGCATGAAATACAGCAAACGGCCTGGCAGACATAGTGTGAGCCAAGAAGGGGAAGTGCTGCTTGCAATTAGCCAGGAATGAACTGCTTCCTGTGGCGGTACTGGGCCTCAATGAAACGGTGTCAGGTCTTTGCAGAAGAGATTCAATTCACTTGTGCACGCAGCAAACGTTGCTTCACAACGCAAAAAGGCTTAACTTGTCACTAAAGAGGCTTTTAGCAAAACAGCTTTTTGAATAGCCTGTACAATGCTGTACTTCCGTCTGCACCGCGCTCCCCTAGCCACAGGTGTTGGGGCGGTGCCAAGTAGGTCACGCTTTCCCTCGCAGTGCGGGCAAGTTGACTACACTCTCTCCCTTGCCTGTTGCCACGATTCATCTCTTTCGCTTCACCCTCTCCGCTGCTCGCAAAGTTTGAGCGCCTCTCCGCCGCTCGCAAAGTTTGAGCGAACAGTCTTTCTGGGATGAAACTTACAGGAAACCCAACCTGCCCCCCGTGCCTATGCGTTTCAAACAAATGTTCACTCGAGTAAACGTTACACCGAGTTTCGCTTCAAACCAATTTCCAGCACCCGTGTCAACGCCCATTTCAACACGGTCAACGCCGTACGCATTACTGCTGTTTCACATTCCATCAGGTTTCCCTTCGGAGAGATGATCCATAATTTTTTTAAAAATAAAAATATTAAAAAAATGATTGCTCATTTAGTGCACCTTCTTGAGGGAAAGTTCGTATACGACAACTACCGATATCATAGCACTTTCGAGTTTGCTATGAATGGGTTTGGCTGTACTAGCTATTCAAAAGTCTAATTTATTATCAGATTAAATATTCAATTTCAATCCGAAACTCAAATACGAGGTCCGTTAGAAAAGTGTCCGACCCTTGGTGAAAGAAAAATAACTGGCATAATTAGAGCATAAATACGCCGATGTGCGGCCATCTTTAAGCCGGTTGTACCACTCCTTAAACTGTGTGCGGCTCATAGCATTGTCACCGAAAGCAGTCTTGATCTTTCTAATGGTTTCCACTTGGCTGTCGCCCTGTTTCTGGCAAAATTTGATGCAGTAATGCTGCTCCAGTCGCTCCGTCATTTTCCTAGCAAAGAAAAACCAACCAGAGCACCCCGCACTACCTCACTCAAGCGCTGCATCCCAGCTACTGACGTTATTGGCAGGTGGGAAAAATTCACGCATACGCACGAAGCTTCAAAGTCAGCTGATGCAAGCGGGCTTGTTTCGAATCCATCAGGTGCTCGCAAAAAAAAGGTCAGATACTTTTCTAACACAGCTCATATTTGCACACACCAAATAATTATGCACAAAAAGAACTAAATTTCCACCATGTTAAATTATGAAAGAGCGCAAATTGGGATTAAATGATGTCGAAGAGCTTTGAGAACAGGAGGATATGTTGTGGTATTCTTCACATTGAGTAGTAACAATCGCGATCTGGAAGTGATAATTAAATTCTCTTCGTTGTAGCTTCTGAAGCAGCATGGGGCAGTTTTGCTATTCCAGCAGTCTTGAAGGCCACATTTCAGAGCAGCTTAGTTGCAGTTTCTTAAATTCATAGCATAGATACCGTAGCTTTGACAAAATGTAGTGCATTGGAATACCGAACCTCATATTTTTACTAAGTTCACAACAAGAAAAATGAGGTACATACACGTTTGCGCCTTGCAGATGTTGACTGAGACATCTGGTTTTTCGCATCTTCGTTTTGTTTTGCTTGCTGCAACCACCTCTGAAAAAATTAAGGAATATCAGTTATGTGTGCCACATATAATGTAAAAAAAATAAAGCATCTGTAACAAAAAAAAGACAGAACAGCAACTGCCAAATCAGAAATGATCAAACCCTATAACAAAGGCAAAAAAAAAGAGAGAGGGAGAAAAAAACCTTTAAGGGGAGATGCTACTCGAAGACACATTTCTTTTTTCACCCTAGAGCAATGAAACTTGAGCTGTTTATGGAACTTCTTATGCTGATTTCAAATATATAATTAGTTTTCTTGCAAGTTACACACTTTTAGCTCTGCAACATGACAAAATGAAAACCTTAAACCTTTTGCCCCCCCTCTTTTCATCCTTAAAATTCTGAATTTTTTTTACGATTCATAGTTCATAATGCTTCAAATAAAGTCTAGAGTGCAAATAACTAATTAGAAAGCACATACAAAATATGTAATACACGTGAAAAACAATACACATAAAAAGTCCATATTTCACCTTGGATTTGACAGGACTGCAAATGTTTGGATTTGCAGTCCTGTTTGGATTTTGACAGGACTGCAAAATCCAAACTAAGTCCAGTGTCATGCCATTTTGCAGCCATGTTTGTGCCACATACCGTCGTACATAATGGCAATGTCATCCCTGCTAAGTTCTCTCACTGCGAGCTCTTTCGACCTCTCAAGATTGGCGCTGACGTCATTCAATGCCGCATCACGAACTTTCCGGCTGACAGGTGTGAATGACTTTGATGCATTGGCTTTTGCAAGCAAACAACTGCCGCAAATCGGACCAGCTGCTCGTAGCCTATTCCTACAGAGCGCGCTGCACAACGGCTTTCACTTGCGAGCAATGCCTTTTTTGATTCATAAAGGAGGTAATTACACGAGAAAAGCATTGTTCAGCTGCACTGCTTGACAAGACGTGGACCCTGCAAATAGTTTTCACAGCACATACAGGCGCACAGTGGCCAATGGCGGTCCCCAATTCGTACCATGTGATAAGCCAGTCGCGGCGCTCGAAAAACGCGCAGAAGAGTGATTGTTTTTATTATTTCTTGCGCTGCATCAGCGAGAGAAACTGTTGTTATTTGAAGAGTGAGGCTCGACTCTTCGACTCATGCGATCAACAATGGCTAGCGGCGGCGCATTATCGGCGGCAAGGTGCTCGAAGACTGCACACTTTCGACCTTATAACAGGCACCTTGGGCTCTTTAGATGAAATTTTAAAGCATTTCCAGTTAGTAGCGACCTGTATTATTTTTTCAATAACAGTGGAGGTACTAATCTTGTCAAAACAGGCGAAAATAAAAAATCGGTAATTTTGAAAAAAAAAAAAAAAAAACTTGCATTTTTCGACCCGCATCTCCCCTTAACAGCCTTATTCAGTGGTGGTCCAGCGAATTTAGAATTTGAGGGCAAGGCTGTTTAGAGCACATTTGGAGCAGAAAAAAATAGTTTGGTGTCACTAGGAATAGCACAAAACATCTGTAATATTTTAGCGCATATTCTTATTTATATGAAAACAGCAAGACAATATCGACACTCTAAATAGCAGCCAATAGTAAAACTGTTTGCTTGAAACAATATCAAACAGACTTCACAGAAACACAAATGTGCATTATGATGAAGCACTACTGACCATGCCAGCATAGCATATGATATCAGAGAATGAGAAGTGTCAAAACGTCATTTCCTGCTAGAACTCAAAAGGAGTAGAAAGTGACTGCTCCTACAAACATGAGCAGATTTTGGCAACCATTTCAGGCGGAGGGCGAGTTGCATTAAGCAGGCTTGAAGGGGGGGGGGGGGGGGGGGTAAATTGTCAGACATTAAAAATGGGAACTGATGTGTGCATTTTTTAACACACAGGTCACAAGGTTGCAATTTACAAAATTAGGTTGCATTTCAGGTCAAAGCTATCACGTCAGTCTTCAAATAGGGGCGATGTGTTGGGGAAAGCTGCTGATGGGGATAGTTAATACAAAAGCATGGCTTATTTGCGCTTTCGGTAACTAGACGAAATGGCCACAGAAAAAGACACACAGGGTGATGCACGTACTGTTTTAGTTATGTGTCACACCCATGCTTATGTATGTGGATAGCACATAAAATCCCATAAATAATAATTTTTTTGCACGTAAGCCCTGTTTACAACTAGGGGTACCTAAAATAGCAGCTGCACTGCCGGTGCGTGCTATATTACGATAATCTTATTAGCGGTTTGGAAAAAATTTCTTGCCTATGCATTATAGCCAGTTTTTCAACATAAGCGAAGAGCTTCAATACTGTATAACAACATGCAGAACTGCCAATAACGGCCGTCTACGTATATTATAGTTTGGCCTATTATAAGCATAAATGCGTCAGTGGAAAGTGAGAAAGTGGGTTGCGTGGCAGCAAAGAAAAGGTGTGTGTATCTAGTGCCAAACCAAGCATAGTTTAGACCAGAAACGGTCCACCGCAGTTTAAATATGCGGTACTGTGAACTGTGGTGTAGTTGGCACAAGATACACTTGAATAGGTGCAGTAAGGCTCATAGATGCTGAATTGTCGCAAATTGGCACAAATGGCACATTTGCACTATAACTGCTTATTAAAATCATTTATTAAAATTATTACTGACGGATTATTATGACATATTTGAAGTGTTTCCCACTGCATGAAGAATTTCTTTACACTGAAAAATTAGTACTTGTTTTCCCCAGGTTTCCTTATAGCAGAGAGAGACATTATATAATGTGGCTCAAGGTAAAATAAAAAAGTTTTGGAAATAAAAAAAAGCTATGAAATTATTTCAAATACAATACAGTAGACTATCGGTAGACATAAATCTCTTAAACGGAACTGCTGCTTAAATGGAACAAGTGGACCTGACAGGATTGGCTTTGTTCATGTATTCTCTACACTAGTTTATCTCTCAATAAACAGAACACCTGTTAAACCGAACACATTTTCCTGGTCCCTTCATGTTCCATTTAGCGAGACTACTGTACTTAAAGGGTGCTATTGGAAGAACTATGCTGTTCAGAAAAATTGAAAAATGTTGGCACCAAAGAGAACTTTACAAAGTTTACATTTTCAATGTCATAAACTGCTCCCAATCAATTACAGCAGTGTCGTTAGTCACAATGATAAACTGGAACTCGTTATAATATGACGTGCACACGCATGTGAAATTATGAGACAAAATGTATCCCATAACAGCCAGTAGCCCCTTCCCGATTCTGCTATGCTTTTTTGCATGACACGACTACTGTGGCAAAAATGACTTGAGCATTCTGCAACTGATTAATAAAGGCCAGACCATGTTTTATTTTTTTCTTCCTTAATCAACACGAGATTATTAATTTCGATATTTTTTTTTTTGCGCAGTAAAAAAAAAAAAGCACGAATTAAAGGACCCCTGATACGAAATTTGGAAACTCGAGATGTTGCTGTTGTTTGATAGTCCTGCACGTGGGGCCACTTCCGACAGATCATCACTGACGAGCATTGCCTATGAGATATTTTAATTAAGTAATGGTGCAGGCTCATCGATGTAGTCAGGCCCAATTGACATTTCCAGTAGTCTCACTGTCACAAACGACTTCAATTTTCGGATTATCCGCGGGCCCCATCTTCCAAAGAGGGGCGCTTTTGTGTTCGGGGGACGACATCCGGCGACTAACGACCCAGCGTGGCGCCGGCTTGTCTTCCCTGCACCTGTACCGAAAGGGGCACCGTCGGTCCAAAAAAGGAAAATTACCCCCAGATGAGACGGGATCACGTGTACGCCGCTGAAGAGATTTTGACTGCATCGGAAAAGGCAGTTGACGTACAGCCAACAACAAGTGCGGTCGTCAATGTCGCGAGTCTCGCGTGGGCGACGAGCATGGAGTGACCCGCGCAACGTATTGAGACGGCTGCAATTCCGGGCACCCTCGTCGTCTACCAAGCCGGCGAGATCGTCAGCGGCACCCGTCAACTCCCCTACGTGTACCAAGAGCTGGCCTGGTCCGTATGGAACTTTTATTGTGATTTTTTTAAATCGTCAATTTATTATAACCAGCCTTTTTGTTTATATTTGTAGTTTTGTGCGCTGCGACGTACTTTGAAATTTAAAAAGTGCCACCATGATCATTCTGTAACTATTGCCTTGTATCTCCTTTGATTCATGTCATTAGTTTGTTAACATTCCGCTTATTTGTCTTTAGCCTGTGTCTTTTGTAGTGTTTTTTTTTGCCATTTTGTTTCAAGAGCTGGCCTGGTCCGTATGGAACTTTTATTGTGATTTTTTTAAATCGTCAATTTATTATAACCAGCCTTTTTGTTTATATTTGTAGTTTTGTGCGCTGCGACGCACTTTGAAATTTAAAAAGTGCCACCATGATCATTCTGTAACTATTGCCTTGTATCTCCTTTGATTCATGTCATTAGTTTGTTAACATTCCGCTTATTTGTCTTTAGCCTGTGTCTTTTGTAGTGTTTTTTTTGTCATTTTGTTATGTAGCTGTTCTTTCCATCGCGTATCAGTTTTCCTCCTTTGTTATTTTTGTTAGCCCCTGCATTTGCCCTTGTTTCAATTAAATGCTAGTTTGGTTTGCATAAAGTCTCGGTGTCTGCTCTATGAGTGCGTCGGTCAGGCTCACACATCACCACACGTGCAACCCCGCACGGGTCGGCCAACCCGCAAATAAATTCGAAATGTGCCACTTCGAGGCCTTTCAGGCGTCGCAGGTCGAAGCGTAAACGAGTCTGCCGCACGTCGATGTTGGATCGGCGGGGCCTCACCAGAAGTGCGTGACATTATCTGGCGTCCGCGACAGGACTGGCCGACCACGTGGTGACGTCTGGGAGACTGACGTATCTCTGAGCGTGCAGTATGTAGACGTCCTTTTATAGCTTTGTTGGTGGACAACAGTTTTTAGCAATGGACGACACAGAGTTTGAGAAGCTAATTGAACAGGGCAAAGCCTTTGGCTTTGTAGGCAAGCAGTTATATAATTTCGTCGAAAAAGAACGAAATAGACTTAAAGAGGAGCGCGATGCCGAACGCATTAGGTACAGGCAACATCTGGAATTTTCGATGGAACAGGAGCGAGAAAATTCAAGGCTTAGAATTCAGAAGGAAAAAGAGCGCTTGGGACTGTGTGCCACGCAGTCGGGTCTCAGCTTAGCCGCTAGAACGCCCAATAGCGTGACCGACCGTGTCCAGAACAAGCAGTCTTACCAGGATCATGTTCAGCTACTGCACCAGAAAATGGAAGGTAGACGGCACATGTTTGAGACCTGGGATGCAATGCAAAAAAGGGGCAAAGAGCCCGTAGGTGCCAGACCACTGAAAGCCGGCCAAGGTAATAGTACTGTTGGGGAAAACATTGGGTTCACGAGTGAACCTAAAATGTTAGCTGCTGAAAGTCCCGTTGTGGCCACAAAGGCCACTGAAGGCCTCAGTGATGGCGACGAGGCGCTGTGCCTGGAGAGTCTTGTTAATACAGAAATGCCATCTGTAATGGGCTTGGCACAGCCACCCTGTTTGTGCGTCGCCATAGCAGCTAAATGTGAAGTTCGCAGTACCTCCGGCCCGGTAGGTGAGGACCCCTGTACAGAGAGCGGGGCACAGTGTGTGCTGACGCACACTGTGAGCTGGGCAATGTTGGGGCAAGTATTTCTCCCAGGTGCGAGCGGCGCAGCCCTGAGGAAGACGCTTGCATTGTTCAGCCGTCAGTCAAGTTTCCCGCAAGTCAGGCTGTCCACAAGTTAACAGAAAATCCCGACTGTAGAGACTTTACAGCCGATGAGACAGGCGAGACAAGTTCTGCTCTGCAAATGTTGCAAGCGGACTTCTCGAAAGTGAGCACTGGGCAACGTGCAAAAAGAAAAAGACGCCGCACAAGCCGAAGGAAAACGAAGGCTGCAAAGCAACCGGGAAAATCGCGGATCGCCAAACGGCAATCAACGCAACGAAAGCATCGTTTGCGTTTTGTGGCATTCGCCAGTCGAGTGGGTCCCTATGCTTCAAACCGCCCGACAGATAGAGGGGTGAGGCAGGCATTTGTTCGTGGAGCTCGGAAGAGCCGACCCCCTTCGCTCCACTGTCCTGCTTGAAGCGCGGGGTGCATGGCGAAGCAGCGCCTTTCGGCCGAGCGACACGACGTGGCTCGGGGACCCGTTTTCGTAGAACGAGGCGTCGATGAAGGCATGCCTCCGGGGTGTAGACTAACGGGAAACAGGCGTCCGTGTAGCGACCGTACCCACTTTTGTCTGCCCTGGTTGCTTCGAACGGCTCCCCCAAGAGCGCGACCACCTCGAGCGCGGATAAAAGTTATGTATATGTACATAGAAACGTAAACGTAACTTTCAAGGCTAATGAGATGTTGTCTGAAATAATGTTCATCGTTGTCATTCGATTGTGAAGCACATAAGGGGTTCAGAAGATGTAGGGGCAGATTACATGATCCGAGTCGGCGATGAAGAGGCCTGCGTGTACTTCGGTTCAATGAAACGCGGATGATCGCGTCGCGCATAAAGGCCTATAACATTCGCTTTATTTGGTTTCTGTTTTATTCATGCCATAAGGCCACATTTCTAAAAATTTTTTTTTTGCATACATGGATGCTTCGTACCTTCTTAATTTTGTCTGAAACCTTTTTGTATCACTTTGACTTCGAATTGCTCGGTAATTGTTTTTCTTCTTGTGGATTTGGAAGAATTATGTGTAGTGATTATCTTGTGATCCGTGTCATGATCGCCAGAAGGGGTGCTTCGAATACAGCTCCCTCGATTCTAGCAGTGTGTGTTATTTCGTATTTCATGTGTGTGTCCGTGTCGTGGTGCGCGGGTTATGACATTCATCGTATGATGACCATGAAAGTGTAGTGTGTCAGGTGTTCTCTGCGATGTCGTCCACATCAGTGAAATGGTGCGCGAAAAAAGAAACGCGTTGGTGGACGACCGGAACACTGAAAGCTCGCGACATTTGTGCGTTTGTGATTTTCTTGAATATTACGCAGTAATATTCTTAAGAAGGGGGCTATGTCACAAACGACTCCAATTTTCGGATTATCCGCGGGCCCCATCTTCCAAAGAGGGGCGCTTTTGTGTTCGGGGGACGACATCCGGCGACTAACGACCCAGCGTGGCGCCGGCTTGTCTTCCCTGCACCTGTACCGAAAGGGGCACCGTCGGTCTAAAAAAGGAAAATTACCCCCAGATGAGACGGGATCACGTGTATGCCGCTGAAGAGGTTTTGACTGCATCGGAAAAGGCAGTTGACGTACAGCCAGCAACAAGTGCGATCGTCGGTGTCGCGAGTCTCGCGTGGGCGACGAGCATGGAGTGACCCGCGCAACGTATTGAGACGGATGCAACTCCGGGCACCCTCGTTGTCTACCAAGCCGGCGAGATCGTCAGCGGCACTCGTCAACTCCCCTACGTGTACCAAGAGCTGGCCTGGTCCGTATGGAACTTTTATTGTGATTTTTTTAAATCGTCAATTTATTATAACCAGCCTTTTTGTTTTTATTTGTAGTTTTGTGCGCTGCGACGCACTTTGAAATTTAAAAGTGCCACCATGATCATTCTGTAACTATTGCCTTGTATCTCCTTTGATTCATGTCATTAGTTTGTTAACATTCCGCTTATTTGTCTTTAGCCTGTGTCTTTTGTAGTGTTTTTTTTTGCCATTTTGTTATGTAGCTGTTCTTTCCATCGCGTATCAGTTTTCCTCCTTTGTTATTTTTGTTAACCCCTGCATTTGCCCTTGTTTCAATTAAATGCTAGTTTGGTTTGCATAAAGTCTCGGTGTCTGCTCTATGAGTGCGTCGGTCAGGCTCACACATCACTACACGTGCAACCCCGCACGGGTCGGCCAACCCGCAAATAAATTTGAAATGTGCCGCTTCGAGGCCTTTCAGGCGTCGCAGGTCGAAGCGTAAAGTGGAAGTCTGCGAGTCTGCCGCACGTCAATGTTGGATCGGCGGGGCCTCACCAGAAGTGCGTGACACTAACGTAGACAGGGCCCCCCTCGGGACGATGCAGAGGCCCATCAAGTATTGTACGCGTCAGAGGGCATTAGAGGGGCTAGCAAAATACTGCGACTGGCATCGGACAAAGACTATTGTTTGTCCCTCATCTTGCTTTGTTGTTAGCTGCTCTGAAGGCGGTTTTGGCTGCTTACGCCAGGAATGCTTTTCTCTCTTTTTTGGGGCGGGGGGAGGGGGGGGAAGGAGACATGCTCAAAGCACCCACATCGCTTCATTCTTCACCACCAGCGGATCACTTTATTTCAAAACAGCGCGTTCAGAGCCATCGAAGCTTGAGCGCACGTAATCTCGCGCACTGTGGGGCGCTAATTTCTTATGCTATTTAAGCAGGCATTTCAAGCTCTTGCAAAATCGTTTTGAAGTATCGATGCTAACACTAATTACACAATGCATTAGAGCATTGACGATTCAGGGTTTTTTGGTTTTTTGCCATACATGTTCGGCATCACCTAACATGAACCAAAGGCTTTTCGCCATAGATGTGTGGCATCACCTGTATGTTTGAAACATGCTCCTTTTTTATCATTTTTCTTTTTTAGCATGTGCTGCCACACTTTGAGAATATGTGGAATTTTTTTCATGTGCTGATGTCTCTCAGCTACATTTTCTTTTGGCTACGCAAAGTGGTGCACCCACTACAGCTTGAGCGTTCCAAGTGTGTTTGCGGTGTGGCTGGTTTAAGGTAGATCACCACCTTTAAAAACGCATTTCGTGGAAAAAAAAAAAATTTTTGGTGGGGCGGATTTCTTATTTTCAAGCTCTCTATTGTGGGGGTTCTGACACCCTTTGTAATGTCATTTGTGCCACGTGACACACACGTGTTTTGCGCATAGGCCGCAGTTATAGTTCACAACTATCAAGCGATAGGTGGCATTGTGCTCGCGAGTGTTTATCAAAATTATTTTCATCATGGTTAGCGTGGCAGCGCCAGCAGTGACGCCTGGTGGCGATGCTGGCTGACAGCACATGAGAGATTAGCGGTCCTCTTTGGCGCGTGGCAGTCGCACCAAACGGTTGTCTCTTGGAGCGGGTCCGCGGTGGACGGCACCGCGGGTCATCTGCAGTGGGCCCTCATAGTGAGTCGAGCGTTGGCAATGCCACCTTGTGATTTGTTATGTTGTTGAGTGTTGTAGAATATTGTGCAAGGTTGTTTTAGCACGTTCGTCACTTGTGATATATCTTTATTCGGCTGACGATTTCATTGTTGTAAAAGTAGTGTAATAAATGTGTTTTGTTTGGTTCGATCCAACTGCGTCTGCTGTCTCCGTATGTTCTGAGGGCGGTGATCTGACGTCAAGACCCCACACTGTCAATTATAAAATACAGTGTAGACCATTGATAATGTAACTGCTTGTAGTGCGGAACCGGTTACAATGTGGTCTTTTTCGACTCCCGTTCAGCCTCCTATAACATACCGCTTATTATTGCATTTGCTTATTAATAAGCATTCCGCTTATTGTGGAGTCCCTCAAGATGAAAGACTGGTTATAGTGCGGTTGCCGCAAAATCTTTGTCATAATCGCGGTAGTGAGCGCACGTCTGAAAGGAGGCGCGTTGGGTGCGCCGCTGGGGAGTGAGCGACGAGGTTGTTACTGAAAAAGAGGAGATGCGGGGTGAACGAACAAAGGGCGGAGGGAAATAAAAAACAAAATCATCGCACGGGGCTTGCCGAGTATTGACGACACATAAGCGTTTGAAACGATGCCGACAGATTGGCATCGAGACATGGTATGTGCGATACCGTCCTCATCAACTGCACTTAAGGGGGCAGACTGGTCCTTGGGACCAAAAAGTAACAAAAAAATGCATTTTTTAAAATTGCCTTGTTTGGTTTCTCCAAGTATTTTTCTATCTCTCTGCAAATTTTCACACATCAGGAAGTGGCAATTTTTTTGTAATGTCATTCTAACTGTCCAGATTCTTGGTGCTGTTAACATGCAGAATCTGCAAAAAAATGGGGAACCGACATTCAGGCTTCTTAATAATTGGCCGGCACCTGTGTTAGAAGCTCTGCTAAAAATTTATAAGCACCTTTATGAGAATTCAAAAACATTCACACCATAAATGTTGATTTTTGAAGAAGCTGTTTGCTTTCAGTTTTTTCCATTTTTCTCAAAAATGTAAATTTACGACTGTTAGATTTTGAGGCCTTAATATCTCTGCAGCTAGGGCAGGTACAACAATAATTCTTTTTGCAATGGAAACCTGTATGTGTGTAGAATACAAGTATGGGGGCAGAATTTAAAGCACAAGCCTTTTTAATTATTTACTCATCAAAATTGTAACACAATTCCAACTGCTTTTGAAAATGGATAGTTCATTTTTCTGTAAAGTAACCAAGAAAGGCCTAAAAACAAAAAACTCTTGCATACTTTTCCTCTATTGTCATTAGTCTATGTTGGCATATCTTAAATATCACTTTTAATTGAGCACTTTTTTTCTATGGCGGCCTTAAACAATAGGGGGTGAACATTAAGTTATCTCTGAAATAAGATGAGTTATATAAAAACTAATTAAATATTTGAAATCAGCAGAAACAACAGCATAATCCTGTGCGATTTGATCAAGATGACTGAAGAAATAAACAAGAAATGTCTAAGACCAGTCTGCCCTTTTAACAGCTTCCTGCCAAAAGAAGTGTAGTCGTTATCGTGCCTGCTACAGATATCACATTTGCTACCGTAAAAGCTTTTACAGCTTTATGACATGAGCTTGAGCCTTTGCGACCAGTGCGCAGTCTAGTTTGGCGGGTTTTCGTCGTTGTGATCTCCTGGCCGCAAACGCGAACTTTGTATCATGCACGCTGTTGTTGGTTTAGCGCTTGAGTGAGGTCTTTTCGACACCAGACCTTCATGTATTGGGCAAACTTCCCGCGACAACATATCGAACAGCAGGCTAGCCCTAATCGGTGTTGGTTGCGCGGTCGCGTGCTATCTAAGTTGCGGCTTCGCGCGGAATCAACGAAACTCCCTGCGGTGACTGCACTTGATGGGAAGGGATGAATATTGTTGAAGAGGGTGGTACGTGTAGCGCTCGAATGGTGCTTCACGATTTGATTGCGACGTCTTAAAATGGGGTGCTTGCCCGTGAATTTTAACTATTGTAGTCCTTCAGCACGTGAAATTTTAGACGTGATTCAACATGCGCATAATCGAGGTGGTCCGAGACGCAGTCGGCGAACTTCCGCGATGGTACTTTCTTTTGTTAGCTAGACCTTCATTCCTTCCCCTCATGTTCATTTCGCTAGCAACGCGTGTCTTTAGACGTTAACTTTTCTTATCATTCGGAAATTTAAAAAGTAAGCGCCACGCATCGCTTGCTTCGATTATCTGACACGCTTGACTGTTGCTCAACACGTTTTGTGCAGTTGCGGCCCTTGACAAAGGTTGTTTTGATTATAGTGCACTTTGTTTTCACCACAGAGAGATGTTTTATTTATTTATTTTCAAGAAATGCATAGCAAAAACAGTTTATGTGGCTGAACTTTATGAAGCTACTGACATATGTCGCCCATACTGCCACAAACAGCACAAACACTGTGTTGTGTGGAGCCTAACTTCTGTGGGACTAATGGCATTGCAGTAACCAAAACTTGTAACACCATATTAAATCTTGCATGACTACAAGCATGTATCATGTTTATTTAAAACAACAGAAAGTGTGACCACTAGAAACTAAGAAGCTGTAATTCAGGCTGATGCCGCACATTCATGCAATTTTTAGACTATGTTTTTCTGTAGTGTGAAAGGTTTCAATGTTGCATGGTCATTAAGCTTAGTACCTCTGCTTGGTGTGGACAATTTTCGTGTTTTGGGGCTTCTCGCTGTACATAAGGTAGTGATATCGAGTGGTAGTGGTAGTAGTGTGATTGTGATCTATACCAGCATGTCGTGAAGTGGCATATGATATACTACGTGGAACTGGTTCGAAGTAAGGCAAGTACAGTAAAACATAGTTAATTTGTACTTGGTTATTTAGTAATCCCAGCTAATTCAAAGTATTTCAGTGACCCCGTATTTTGCAATGTAAGCTTGAGTCCATAATTAGAATTCGGGGTCAGCACCAGTCCAGTTATTTCAAAAACTTTGGATGCAGCATACCAATTTCCGATCTCAATTTCGCCGGAAAACCAAAAAACGACAGCCCTTGAGAGCCACAAGGCAGTGTACTGTAGAGATACTACTGAGTAGCAGCTGAAATACACCAGCCTCGATACTTCCAGCACGACAAACAATATTCTTTAAAAAAAAAACGGTCTCGTGATCAACTGAAATGTGTGCCTGCAGAAAACAAGACGTGATTCACGGCAATACAGCGGTGACGAGCGGGCAACATGTCGCATGCTTCTTGCAACGTCAGCGCCAACGTTACTAGAACCAAGTCAGTTTCACAGCTCTGCATGCATGCCAGCACAAGCGGCTGACGCGTCATCTAGGCGCTGCTGTTCCATTTTGCTTCACATATCGCGCCATGCGTGTTGCCGCTCAGACAAGACAGCACGTTTTCGGCCCTCGATTGCTTCTTCGCGTCATTATTTAGTGAACAGTTGTCTTTTACGAAAGAGTTCTAACATCTGATAAGGGACGCCAATAAACAATGCCTTATTGTTGTGCGACGGACCACAAAAGCGGCTGCAGAAATCACCATTTCTTTGAACCACCCCAAAATCCTGACGAGTTTAAAAAAGCCATCCGCATATTTCCACGGGAGCGACTCGAGTAAATGAGTCGCAGAGTGTGTGCATGTGTGGTGGGAGAGGGTATCGCGTCAATGTGGCATAATTGTTTGAAAAGGCTTTTTATTACTTCATTGTTATTATTCTTATTTATTGAATGATGAAGAAGTGAGTCCTTCAACGAATGGTGGGACGCTGATGTTGGGTTGTGCCCCACTACTGGTTGAAGGTACTGTTGCTTCCATCGCATCTACTCGAGTCAAGCAAGGCGTAGCCAGAAATTTTTTTTGGAGGGGGGGGGGGGGGGGGGGGGGGCACGGGCCTGGTGTGCCACCTCCTGGCTACGCCCTGCATGGACACAAACTGCACTCTGTGTAACAAACCGGAAACGGTCGAACATGCTATGAGTGAGTGCTGAGATCACACATTTTTTTGGGATGTGGTGCAAACAAAAAACCACGAAGAAGAAGGATCTGCCAATAACACCCTGATGGGATATGTTATATTTCAACACAGAATGAGAATGCTGTTCCATATAATGATATTATTACTGGCTCTTTACAGTCTCTGGATAAAAGGCATGACCGTGAGGCATACCGATCCTAAAGCAAAATTGGCACGGGAAACTTTATTAAATGTGTAATATGTGCACAATATATATTAAACGTTGAATGAACCACCAGATTGTATGGACTCTAAACCATCAGAATGGGCGAGTAGACCAATGTTGTTTTTATGAATATGTATTTCTTTATTTCTGAATAAAAAGGTTTTAAAAAGCAGACGCGGGGCTGTGTAGTAGAACACTCGCTTGCCATGCAAACGCCTCGGGTTCAATCGTCACTCAGACCCAAAAATTAAAATTTTTATTTTATTTGCATTTTCTCAATTTTTCGGTCATGCCCAAGATGATTTTTCGCTCATTACCAACGACACTGACGCCGACGCCAGAATTTTTGCGAAACCAGCTCTTTACACTGTCGTGTTAAAAGTCAGAACAGATGCTGCGCCGCAAAGATAGGCGGTGACACACAAGTCCAAGATATGTGAGTGACACAAGATATGTGAGTGACATTTTGAGGCGGACGATATTGTCAAATATCATGAGCACATTATAAATGGAAACCAAATACTTCTACCTCGAGGGAAAATGGCTGCTAGTGCCAAGGGCATTACCTCACCTTTTTCCCGGTCTGAGCCCATCTCGAAGGCATATGTGACGACAAAGAGAAGGAAGATGACAAAAAAAAAAGTGCTAGGGATGAGTTCATGCCAGAAAATGAAATAGCTGTCATGGAGTCGGTCGAGTGGTTCTAGAAGTGCTGGGGATGAGCTCATGCCAGAAAATGGAATAGCTGTCATGGAGTCAGTCGAGTGATTCTAGCGACGGCGCATCTCCGGAAATCTAAGACGTCTCTAGTCAGCTACACCGTTCGCGCTCAATGAAGTGATGAACGTCTCTTTGCCGTCCGTGTCTCGAAGCCAACAATTAATCAATGATGCCATGTCAGGAATGGCGTGCGGTGTTTTCTACTGCAGAAATCTCGTGCTTGAAAAACTGCTACTACAAAACACTGTTATTGTTGAACGATATGGCGGCTGCGCTATTAACAACTACAACGAAGTACACAAGCAGTTGTTGCGCACTCTAACCACTATGGCGGCTGCGCTATTAACAACTACAACGAAGTACACAAGCAGTTGTTGCGCACTCTAACCACTGTCGCCCATTTAGAAACTGAATCAAAATAAATAGACAGCCTCAAAATCTGTGGAGGCATACAACCAGCCGAGAATTTCCCCACAACCATTAGTAATGGTTGTGGACACATTCTACTGTTCATCACAAACACCGCACAGAGTTTACAAAGCGGCCCACTAGCTTTCTCTGCCTGTGTCTAAGGAGGCCATCGCGAACCAGAAAACCTGCAAAGGTGGAGAAAACTAGAAAACAAAAGGTTCACAATCTCTCAAAGAGGTTTGCCCGTGCGACTGCCGCAAAAAGAAAGAAAAATGAGGAGATCCTGGTTCTTGAGCGAAACCTTTTCACAGTTTAAAATGAGGTAATTAAAGATGCCCTTGCTGAGCTTCCTCATTTGCTAACGCTGTCATTCATGACATCGATGAATTAACGAGTGTTCAGCAATAACCCAGCTAAAGTATTCGAGAAAGATGGCTAATACATTAGCGATTTCTCGCACGAGTGATGGCATGATAAGAGAGATTTATAATTACCCTCACGAAAGAATTCGCTCGCGAGAAAAATGGCTAATAACTACGCATTCCGAAAAAGTTGCCACTTCGAGCAAACTGGATTTGTAAATAGTGTTCTCATTATAGTGCAGTGGCCTTTCAGTTGGAAAATTTTACAGGCCGACGAACACTAGAAAAAACATAAAAAATGCCCACTCGATTAGAAAAATAAGCTGCACTTGAGACGAGTCACCAGAATAGAAGGTTGATCGCAGAATAACAACTCGTCTTGTGTACTTCCATTCTGGCGTCTCGTGTTTAGCGCAGCTTATTTTTTAAATGTCTTACGAACTAGCACCCAACACAAGCTTCTAAGACCCAGACGATTCCGCCAGAAACAGCATTCCGAGGACTGTGGCTAAATAAATAAAGAAAATAAATAAATAATAGGTTTCCCGATTGGAAAGGCTCCTAAATATTATTGGTGATTACAGAGTAAATGTCCTACAAATTTTAGTTTTTGAACCAGCTGAGTTTACTGCGGAAGTGTCGATGGCGAATCTCGACTCTCACGATAAGCAAGAACTGCGACGGCAGCGTGCGCGGCTTGAAGCAAAATGGCACAGCAGCGCCACTAGTTCTTGCGTCGGCCACCGCGACCACTTCAGAGAGCGGGCGCCTATGGGGTGCTGCAAAACTGACCTGGTTTTAGTAACGCTGGTCAATGCATCATGATTTACCAATTCTTTCTGGGTACATTAAGAAACGAATTGAGGACAGTCTCGCGGAATTCACGATGTAGGCGATCCTCTGAATGCCGGATGCTCCAGCAATTTGTGCACTTGCACTGCTGACGAGGTTCTTACCTGCTACGCCTACTTCGGAAACTTAATAAAAAAGCTTTAATGATCATGTTTTCCAGCCAAAACATCCCGAATTTCATCTCACTGTTCAGCATTAAATTCTTTATTTTACTAGAAAGAATGGGCGTATGGTCGCATCATGACATGCTGATGCAACAAGGAGCAGGCAGCATGCTGCCTGCGTGTCACTACTGTGTTGCAGTGAAGATATCCTATTTTTCACAGGCACGCATTTTAGTTGATAACTAGTTTTTGTTTGTTAGCGATTTCAGCAGCCAGGCTCAGTGTTCTCCCCCCTCCCCTTTTTTTGTGGGCAAACTGTGGCTTTGTATTGCTGAAAAACATAACCCTTGGAGCCACAAACTAGCCAGCACAGCAAACAACCAGTCCTGATTATACTTTGAATAGTTCTTTGAATAGTTCTTATACATTGAAAAGTTATTTGCATCCCACTTTTTGTAAGTTCTGTACAATTACTGCACGCATGGCCACTGTGAAGAGTGTCAGTGCAGTGTTCAACTGTAAATGTGGTTGCCAGCTCTCTGGTTTCACAAAACTAGTATTTCAAAATTTTTTTAATTGTCTCTGTACTGCCCTCCAGCAGAGATTTCTTGCGGTATCTAGTACATAAAGATAGAGGAAATTGGTGACTTCACTTTGCATAATAGGTCTGATTTCAATATAATGAAGTTTTGGGATAACGAAGTAAATTCACACTGGTATTACTGGCCATGTTACATTATTACTGATGATTCGTGACTCTCATGACAGTGAGTCTTGCATGTTGCTGTCATGACAGCAATTCCACGAAGTGCAGATGCTGCACACAGTGGCTTTTGTTAGTGCTTTCTCAACCTAAAGTTAGCTGAGCTCGCCTACATGGTTTGTACTGCTCCCACCGAAAATAATCTGGCCTCGTCCACACTCAAAAATTTGGGGTCACTGCAGTACATATTCTCTGCATCATCAAATTTGGGTGACAACCACGCCTTAACGTATCAGCAGTCATCAACGACAGATGTAAACAAATTCCAGACAATGCGTCTCTGTTTCCCCCTTCCACAAAGGCTCACGTGTCCCTGCGCTTTATCATTTAGGTTTCAAGAGACAATTTTGTCCCTCGCAATAGTGCACCTTCAAATAGCTTTTGAGTTGTTTCAAGGCAAGCAGAAATATGAAGGGCTTTAAAAAAATGATATTTCTGTAATCTCCAGGTGAAGGGTTTAATTCAAACTGTAACTCAGCTGGCTATTCGTACATAAAACGAAATAGCTACGACACACTAAGTGAAAACTATGCTGCCACCTCTACTGGCTAGAAGACTGAGTGATCGAGTTGTGTTTGAGTGCATAAAAGATTTTACAGGAATGTCCAGCCATTTTCATTGCAAGCAGCATAATCATCAGCTCAAATCTACATGCTGCACTGATCGCAATGCTCGTACCTAGTCAAAGGGTCTTTACGTGAAGAGAGAAAAGCAACAGATAAAAATTGCTCTAATATAATAAATAAGCATATAATTAAAGAACAAAGACAAGCAAGACTGTACCCGTTCCTTGACAAGTTGCGACCATTTCGGGTCAACATCGAACATGGGGTTTTTCTCTAACCACTCGGCAAGGTGCTTCAGAGGAGGTGCCTTGCTTCCAGTGATCTGAAAAAAAAAAGATCACGCTCAATGTAAAGCCTTAAGGTGTGCCACACAATGCACACCAAAAAGACACTAATGTGCAAAATAATTTTTTTTGCATAAGTAAATCATAAAGAAATACATATTGAAAAGCAGTTAGAGCTGTGTTTCAATATTGATGAGTTTTTAATTAAAAAACCTCGTGCAAGAGTGTGACGAGAGCACCAAGAAGTCTCCCTGCATTGATTATCTTAGTCGAAATTGTGCGTGTGGTACAGCAAGAGTAGGGCTGTCGTAAGCATACTGCATGCTTCTATTTTCCGTAAGCCATTTGGAAACCACAATCTTCGCTGTTTAGCCAATGTTTTCTTGTTTTAGTATATTACGACATGAATTAATAAAGTAAAGCCATAAAATATTGTATGCACCAACCCAATCATTTTCATGCATATGTGTCGTAACAGTGCTATGTTAGTTTTCAAGATACAAAACGCAAAGGTTAACAGTCCAATAAGGCAGCACTCAAACTCATCAGTAGAACAGTCTATAAATAAATGACACAAAACATGCTTCACACCACTCTGCTGCCACCTTCTTGTGCAGAGCATCGTGGACAATTGTAACACGTCATATGCACAAAGCTACTTATCAGTACATTGAATCAAATGTACTCACCTCACTAGTGCACAGTATGGTAGTTAACGGTACGCACACTGTCAAGGCAAACACAATAATGGTGTCATTCATTGGCAGATTCAGAGCACTTCTGGTAGCACTCCATCAAAAGCAAGTTTGTTTCATTGGCAGATTAAGAGTGCTCTTTATATGTTCTGTTCGCAGATCCCGAGCAGTTCTGTCGCAAGATCTACGAACTAACTATTTCTACTCCGCGAAAAGCGGCAAATTCGACCGGAAGTTGCAAGCTCACCGAGCCCTTAAACAGCGCCAACTGGTCCTGCCTAGCACTCGCACTTTGCTAGAGTAGCACTGCTGTGCTCAGCGAGCCCAATTATTATAGAAGAGAGATGTGTGCGTCGCATTCATCTGACCCTGTCATTTACTCCAGCGAGAGCAGATGTGTTGCATTGGTAGATTCCTTTCGGTTGCGAGTTCTCTAGTGTAGAGTTTGTCGGCCACTTCGAATCTGCCAATGGTTGACACCACAAAAGACCAGAAGCAGCAGCATCGACATGAAAACTGTAGCAACTGAAGGACCCCCCCCCCCCCTTTTTTTTGCGGCAAAACTGTGGCTTTGCATTGCTTTCTATTTTACGCAGAACAAAAAACCTGAGAATCGAACCCGCTCTGCATGCTCCTAATTAGTTTTCGCTAAGCGACAGTGCCACAATACAAAACCTAGCGAGTAGAAGCAGCCCACTTGGGGCAAAGTAGCACATTTCATGAGGCAGTCACGCACATTAACAGCAGCCCTGAGGAGATTATGTCAGCACTATGAAAGCTTTCTTCATAAAGGCGCATAAAAACATGCTTGCGCAGGTCTAAGTGTTATGCAAACGTCTCATTTTTTGGTCTACCTGGCACTGCTCGGAAAATCATGTCGAATCAGCTTTTCAGTGATGCCACCGAGGTCTTCCGATATAGAGCAATTTTTCCAACAGCAAAATTTTCATTTTGAGCACTTTTGAAGCAGCAAAATTTTTCAGTTGGGGCACTTTGGAGCAGCAAAATCTTCCATTTTGGAGCAATCTAGAGCAGCAAAATTTTCCATTTTGGAGCAATATAGAGCAGCTAATTTCAAATCCTACAGGAGAAGCAAGTTGCACTAACATTCAACGACATGAAAATTTATTCTGAGGCTCTTGTGAAGAGCTAGTAATATTTAGATTCATTGCAAATATTATGGAGCCAATCATCGTAGGAGCACTCCCTATTTCAGTTGATGATACAAGAATAATGGCGTCATGATGTTAAGCATTCTGGAAAAACTTGTTCAGTGATTATTTCCGTAGCAAATAAACAGAATACTGGTTGAATAAAACTATACCTCATGAAATAACACCCATGTGGTTATCAGCACATATGGTAGACAAACTCTGTGAAATAAAACGCTAGAAACTCACACAGTCCCAAGTGCATTTTCCTAAGATGATTTCAGGAATTAAAGAAAGGTTCTTTTTCTTCACGACTGATTAGACTGTTGGGCGTAATATGACGTCATTCAGCTAGCCTCAGAAAGCCAACCTCCCCCGGAACTCATCTCTGTGCTGAAACTACACAATTTAACAAACTTCATTTCCCTTTTGCAGCAATATTTTACGTGACTAGGGCGTTTTGTACATACTCCAAAAACCCCCTATGGTGTCCCCTAAAAAGCAGTGCTTAAAAAAAAATCTCACAGGGTACCTTATGCATACGCCTAAGACAACAGGAAGGCAAGATCCATTTTGTTTTTGATGGGATAGCAATAATATGGATACTTTCGACTCATTTTTGTCGTTGCCATGGGTGTACCCAGAAATTTTAATTAAAAAATTGAGGGAGGGGTGGTTGTACCTTTATCTGAAGGAGGGAGGGGGGGGGGGGGCAGGAAAAAGATAATTTCGCGCTATATATGCCTTGGCGAAAAAAAAAAAAATCGGAAGTGGGGAGTGGCATGTTTCCGATGTGCCCCCCCCCCCCCCCCTAGCCGTCATGTTTTGTGTAATGTCCCAATCAAAAACATCCCCTAGCGCATCGTATCTTACACGCGGGTTAGAGCATGTGAGCCGAGGTGACGAACGCGGCTAAAGCAGAGATAAGAAGAGCCAACCTATCTCCTTTGCCCTCAGGGCATATGTGGTAACATCACCCCGCATGCCAGGCCTCCTGTCGAGTGTTACTCAAGCATACTCAAGCAGAGTAGAACGCGCCACCTGTGTCCAAAAAACAGGAAGGAGCTAGAAACGCGAGGGGGAGGGGGGCGCTGTTATGAACTATGATTTTAAGGGTGTGATTGTTAGCTACAAGCTACTGTTGATGCTTACATTACAGCAAAAGGGTCTAACACGCAGTATGACCACGTTTGGTAGCATTACGGCTTCTCTTTTTACATATTTCAGAAAACAGCTGAAGCGGTCCGCTGGGCACTCTAGACAGGTCTGATTCCATCTGTATGTACATCGGCGAACATAAGATGTTTCGGGCATCCCTAGTCACCGAAGTGGCAGATATCGAACATAGCGAGTGCAGCAAGATTTTTGCGAGTGTGCGGACCTTGGAAATTGCAACCCTGTGCTAGCGCTTCTCCCAAATGGCGTCAAGCCTTATTATTTGGTATAACGATACAATTCATTGGTATCACATTCATTGCTAAGAGCACAAGTGAAACTAACAAATTGTATCTTTTTGATTCGATACTGCCGATATTGCGTACCGTAATTACTCGAATCTAACGTGCACCTTTTTTCCGGTTAAGCGAGTTCATAAATCGCATGCGCGTTAGAATCGAGTACGAACAAAAAAATTACGCCCAATCTATTGCCATCGGCAAATCTAAAATGGCCGCCCCCTATGTGCGTCGGCATGGCGCGTCGTCCATTTCTGCCTATGTGTTTCTCATGTGCGGCACTTCGTACGTGTGCTGAGGAGTTCGTCATCTAGTAGTGCATTAGCATCGACGGCGTGGAATGGCCGACTCCAAAAACTCGAGTGCACCACGATGCCGCTTTTAAAAGAAAAGTCATCGCGTGTGCAGAAACGGACGGAAATCGGGCCGCATCGCGGTCGTTCGGAGTTCCCGAAACGTGCGTGCGGGACCGGCGGAAACAAAAGCAGAAGATTTTCGACAGCAAAGCTTTACGCAAAGGCTTCAGTGGACCACAGCAGGGTCGGTTTCCGCAAATTAAAGAGCTGCTCGGCGAGTATGTGCTTTAGCAGCGAGCAGCACAGCGGCCCGTGACGGCAGAACTGCTCCAAGTGCGGGCTATGCAATTAGTCTTAGAAAAAGGTCTAATGCGGAGCCAGTTTAAAGTGAGGAGGTGCTGGCTAACTAACTTTATGAAGAGGAAAGGCTTTTCCCTCCGAAGGGGAACATGCATATGCGAAAAGTTTTGCGGAGGTGTACGATGAAAAGCTTTACAGTTTTCAGAGGTTCGTCCTAAACTTGCGGTGAAACAACGGCTACCTGCTTGGGCAAATCGGGAATGCCGATCAGACGCCTCTTTACTTCGACATGCCTGGCACCACAACCGTCGAGAAGAAGGGGGCGAAGCAAGTTCGCGTGCTGACATCGGTCCACGGTAAAACTACAGTGACGGCAATGCTCTGTTACACGTCAGATGGGCACAAGCTTCGCCCGTACCTCATATTTAAATGGAAGACGCTCCCGAAAGGAGTCGTTTTTTCGAGTGGTGTGATCATGAGGGCCAGCGAGAAAAAAATGGGTGCGCGTTGCAATCGATGTCTTAGGTTTTTTTTTTTTTGTTTTTTTCGCGGTGGAAATCGGGTGCGCGTTAAAATCGAGGACGCGGTAGAATCGAGTAAATACGGTAACTCAAGAACGCTGGCCAAAGGGACAATGATGACTCTAGCTGCTGAAAGCTTTCGTGCTGTCAGCTATCTAAACGTGAAGCAGAGGTTAACAGCACAAAAAGTTCATGAGCAGTCTTATCATGCCTCAAGACAGCGCGCCAGCTACTTCAAGCGACGCAGCAGCCTCCCCTCCATCCATCCATTTAAAACGAAGCAATAAATGCCATGCCGTGATGTTCTACTTTTTTTAACCGTTGCCTATTAACCCTGGAAAGCGAGGCGCAGACGTGTAGCAAGGCCATCGATGCCACAGAGCTCTTCTGATTTGGAGTAATTTTTGGAGCAGAAAAAATTTCATTTTGGAGCACTTTGGAGCAGCAAAATTTTCTATATTGCAGTAATATTAGATCACTTTGGAGCAGCAAAATTTTCCATATTAGAGCAATATAGAGCAGCTAACTTCAAATCCTGGAGGAGAAGGAAGTTGCATTTACATACAAGGAGATGAAAAATTATTCTGAAGCTCTTGTGAAGAGCTAGAAATATTTAGATTCATTGCAAATTTCATGGAGGCAACCATCTTAGAAGCACTCCCCATTTCAGTTGATTGTGCAAGAATAATGGTGTCATGTTACTTAACATTCTGGAAAAACTTGCTAAGTGACTCTTTCCGTAGCAAATAAACAAAGTACTGGTTGAATAAAATTTTTAAATACACCTATGTGGTTATCAGCAGATATGGTAGACATCTTAGAAGCACTCCCCATTTCAGTTGATTGTGCAAGAATAATGGTGTCATGTTACTTAACATTCTGGAAAAAACTTGCTCAGTGACTCTTTCCGTAGCAAATAAACAAAGTACTGCTTGAATAAAATTTTTAAATACACCTATGTGGTTATCAGCAGATATGGTAGACAAACGCTGTGACGTACAACGCTAGAGACTAGCACAGTCCCTAGTGCATTTCCTTAAAATGACTTCAAGAACAAAAAAGGTTCTTTTTCGTCGTGACTGATTAGATTGTTGGGCATAATATGACGTCATTCAGCTAGTCTCAGAAAGCCGACCTCCTCCGGCACTCATATCTGTGCTGAAACTACACAATTTAACAAACTTCATTTTCCTTTTGCAATAACGTTTTACATGGCTAGGGCGTTCCGTCTATTCTCCGAAAACCCCCTACCATGTCCCCTAGAAAGCAGTGCATACAAAAAAAAAAATCTCACAGGGTACCTTATGCATACGCCAAGGCAAGCTCTATTTTGTTTTTGATGAGATAGCAATTATATGGACAATCACGACTGATTTTAGCCGTTGGGACGGATGTAGCCAGAAATTAAAAGGGGGGGGGGGGGGGGCAGGCAAAAGATAATTTTGCACTATATATCCCATGGCAGAACAAAATTTGGTAGCGGGAAGTAACACATTGCCTAATGTGCCCCCCCCCCCTCCCCCCCTCCATGGCTACGTCACTGGCCGTCATGTTTTGTGTAATGTCTCAATCGATAACATCCCCGGCAAATCGTCTTTTACCACGCTGGTAAAAGTGCGTGAGCGCGGGCGACGAATGCGGCTAAAGCAGAGATAAGAAGAGCCGACCTATCGCCTTTGCACTGAAGGTAGACGCAATAACATCACCCCACGTGCCAAGCCTACAGGCCTACTACAGTCGAGCCCACATATAACGGCCCCACTTGAAACGAACTTTCGATTAAAACTAGCAATATCCACGTGACCGTCAAATTATACATTGCTTCAATGGCACAAAATCTCACTTACAACGAACGTCTCCGAGCGCCGCTGATCGGTTACAGTGAACTGAGTCGGGGGTTTGCCGACTTCCCGGGAAACCAATTTCGACCACCGATCAGGCATCGGCGAAGTGCCCATACATTGTTATTGTTAAACGCCGACCCTGCCTCCGCAACGCTCTAGTTGCCGCTCTCCCCAACCCATAGAGGAAGGAAAGCTGTTTCCTTCCTCCATGCCTCGACTGCTTTTTGTTAAGCACCTCTCCGTCCTTTGTCCCTCCGCTACTCTGAGCACCCAGCATCGCCAGACGAGGCCCGTGTTTTCACATTGCAACCGATCTTTCGAAAACCGGTCGGCCATCTACCCTGTTTTTGATCGCTGGCACTGTCGTTGGCGTCGCCGGCCTGGAGTGACCAGACCATTTACCAACATCGTCCGCCACCGACTGTATTCGATATTCGGCATCTAGTGCACACGCGTACGCTAACCCATCCACTTGGATAATTTGCGATTCGTTTCGTGCTTAGGACCTGTTCTCGCTCACTTCGCCTACAACTCACCATGCCTTCCGCGCGCGTGTGGAAGCGCGAAATCGGCTGTTAATTTGCGTGGAACGAATCACAAAATATCAAAGTTCGTGAGGCCACGCCAACGCACCGGCGCAACAAAACGATTTTTCACCACGACCGTCGATTCTTCGAACACCGCCGCACGCACCGATCCAGGCGGCCATGCTTTGACTTCTGTGCGCGCAGGCACTCTTTCCAAGTTTTTCTACGTGCGAGTTTGGCGGACCTTTCAAGCAAGCTACCCAACGTTCCTCCTTCCCGTGTATTTTGGTTTTCAAGGTCGCCCTCCGGCCGCATCCTCCTCCCTCTTTATCGCAACTCCTTGCCCTTCTCTCGCAAGTCTGCTCTCCTCTCTTGTTCAGAACTCCTTCGCCCGTCTCCACCGCTCCGCGATGCCTGCCACGCTGGCTCAAATTATTTCGTTTTGTTTTCTGACTGGAAACGGGCCCAGAGCTGTACCACGCGTTCTGGCATGCGTGTCGCGTGTGCGCGTCTTGCTCGCTCTTGGTGTGCGTATGTGGTCATGGTGGCCGACGGGAGGACTAGCACGCTTTTTCCTGCCGCTCAACAAAACGTCGAAAGTGTGACCGATTTCTGGCTTGAGCGTAATCCGCGCCTTAGGTGCCGCGTTGCGGAGCGCTTGCTCATAGCTATCGACCACTTGGCAGCCAACTTGCCGCTTCAGGCGTCCCGGTATTCAGCTGAGCGTGGAGATGGTGAATATTTCGTGGGCGGCGTTGACGGCTAGATGCGCGCGAAACTGTTTTCGCGAAACCGACTTCGTCGACATCGGGCCCGATGCGAAGCCTGAAGCTTCTGAACTGCGACGGCGATTTGTGGCAGCGCGTCGTTGACTCCGACCTGGGAGAGCGGGTGGGACATCTGTTGCAGTGGTTTAATCACGGCCGACGATGAGGCCGACACTGCGAAACCGTGCACAGATTGGGGCATTGTGAATGAAGCACGTGGCGAGAGCGATTTGGAAGAATCGGATTGCGAGAACGAGTAAACTTTGGAGCCAGTGCCTCATGCAGCTTATGCCACGGGCCTCGGCGAACGAGCACCCTGCCATTTTAAGTGAACTCGAGACCACCCTTATGGCTTCTGCTCTTCGAAACACGTGCATCACGGAATTTTTGTGGGCAAAAAAAGTTTGTGTTTTCACTCGCAACTTTTTTAAAAGCTGTGGAGCACAATGGAACAAATCTGACAGACGTACAATAGTGTAGTGGGAAACACGTCTGTTGCATCTCCGGGGGAAAGCGCTCGTAAGCACGTGGGATGCAAGAAACGAGACCCCTCATGCAGCGTCGCAGCACGACCATTCCCTTGACTAAGGTGGACCAACGTCTCCCGTCAATAAGCGTGCGTTTGCACTGACATTGAAAGAAATAAAGGAGGCGTTGTATTGAGACTTGATCGCAAGGCGGCCACACCATTGTCGCATCATTTCGGAGGTCCATTCGCACGTGCCGTCCGTGCTGTACAGATGGAATAACATTGGTATAGAACAGGAGAGCGCGTGCCTGTCGACACAGTTGTTGGCCGTGGCTTCTATACCACGTTAGCTACAAGCTTCGGTTGATGCTTACATTACAGTACAAGGGCCTAACACACAATACGCCCATGTTTGGTAGCATTACGGCATCTCCCTTTACATATTTGCGAATAAAACGCAAGCTGGAGCGGCTGGGCGCTCTAGACAAGTTTGATCCCATTTGTATGCGCATGGACGTGCAACATATGTTTCAGGGGTCTCTAGTCAGTCGCGGATATCGAACACTGCGCGTGCAGTAGGTTTTTGCGAGTTTGCGGACGTCAAGCCTTATTATACAATACAATATGCATATCGTGTAGGCCTGTGCAAATATTCTACAGTGAAATCTTGGTATAAGGCACTTCACGGGGCCACGGCAATTCGTTTGTTACTTTTGAAAGGTCATTATAGTGAAAGCCCAAAAATTGATCCTAAATACTTATTTTCCACCGACCAAAACGACTTACCTTTAGAACGGTGGGTCCTTGAACTCATTTCTTCACGACAACAAAGAAATGCACAAGTAAACACTAAAAAATTCAAGTTTACTGACAAAAGTCTGTGGTTTATTTATCTATTTATTTTACACGTGCAGCACAAACTTAACAGCGCAAAGGCCTCCAGCTCATCCACATTCCTGTGGTGCGATTCGGTGGTGTGATCCACTTTCTCGCTTAGCCAAAACTGCTTCCGCTTTTTTGTCTCAAGCAGAGATGAACTCACTGTAGTAGCATCGCAGCGCGAACTCCAATTTGCTTTGCGGGCACCGTAAGTAATCACCAAAAAGAGATGAACACGACTAACAAGGCCTCTTGGAGCACATGCAGAAGTGACAAAGATAAAAAAAAAATTCCGCCATACCCACGAAGTGAATGATGATGAGTGAGCGAAGCTCCGGAGGTAAACCTGGTAAACCATGAATCCTCTGTACATTTTGCCCACTCGATTTTATTACATCGCTACCCCTAGCGTACGTCGCCGCACTAAATCGAACGATTGCCTTCAACCAATGACACGCGCAATATGTGACATCATTCCTATTTTATAAGATCTCGCGTCTTTCATCAACTACAAGTACCGCTTTCTAGTTTATAACATCTTGCATCTTTTCATCATCAGCTACAAGTACCACCATCTAGTAAACACTACAAGAACTAAACGAGAGGTGGCTACATACAGGAGACGGTACCGCCATCTAGTGAACACTGCAAGAACTAAACTAGAGGTGGCTACATACAGGCTACAGGGGACGCACAGCCCACGCCCTAAGGAGCTTCGCCCCTAAAACCTAAAGCGTATGGCTGTCATTGCACCTTACGAAGAAAAGAAAGAGCTAAAAAAAGAAAGTTCCCCGCGTTTCGTTTTCTACTCCCTCGCTGCCTCAGGTTTCCTGTGCCCATGCTTCCTGCTCCGCAACTCCCACTCTGCCTCGCCGACCTCGCCCTCCCGTGTTGCTGTGGTGCGCTTGCAAACGTGCAGCATCGGCGTTTCAACAAAAAGAAAGAAAAGAAAGTCCTCCTTTCATTCCGACCCGCCCCCCCTCGCACCGTCTCGCGTGTTCCTAGAAGCAAGGCATCCGTTTGCTATGCCGTCTGCTTGCGTAATGCTCCGGTCGTCGCTACGGATTTCAGAACATGAGTTCGTTGTACTGAGGCGTTGTTAGTATAATGCAGAACTAAATTAGTGCTCGTTATTCTGAAAAGTTAGGTATTCTGAAGTACGTAGTAGTGAAATAATTTTACATTGAAACAACTACTAGTCGGTGCAGGATTTTTTTAAAGTTTGTGAATCTGAAAAGTTTGTTATTGTGGGGTTCCTTCTACCGAGATTTGATTGTAGTAATTCAAATATTCATACAAGCATTTAGGGGGGAAGAGGCACTTAGCCATCAGGCATCTTATTATTTAAGCTAGGGTGAAGAAAACTTATGAGATGGTGTATTTACATGTGAAGATGTCAAACATTAACTCAGTTTTGATGTATCTCTTAATGTTGTGCTTTTAATTAGCCATTAATTAAAATGTTTTTTGATCCCCTTATGAGTAAATTGGCTGTACTGATCTTGCTAAATTAAATGTCATTGCATTCTACAATTACCAAAGAGTGCAAAAAGCAAGTTTCATGGCTCTAGCTTTCCTAAAACAAAAGTTATGAAGCTTAGAAGTTCATCCTTCAATTATCAAGGAAAGATAAATTTTGTATTTTATTTTTTTCTAAAAATTTATGGCATCCTATAGTTGCATTTGGCACTTTATTGCACTCACTAAGCATTCAGCTTCTCAAAAAGACAAAAATTATCTCAAATTCTAGAGTACCAAAGCTGAAAAGTGCTTGTCAGAAGAATGAAAGGTGGCCAAAAAACTAAAACTAAGAAAATGGCAAAAAACAAAGCTCTGTATAATCAAGGAATTCTACACAAACAAAAATGCTTCTCTTTGCATATAAATGCCTCAGAAAGCACCAGGGCAGTAGTCTTTGTCGCACTTTTGTCGCTGCTGCCACTTTGCTTGTTGCAGGAACCTGGAAGTTGCTGAACGCTTTCGCTTGGCACTCATGATCCGACGAAAATCCTTCTCTTCTGCCCGTCGCTCCCTCATGGAGTTTTGCTTTAGCTGAAGTTCTTTGAGAATACGTGTGGAGGCTTCTTTCATTCCTGAATGGAAGCGCATCATGGCCTCAGCAACTGCAGTCTCAACAGCTATGAGTGAAGCATGCTTCTTTTTAGGCATTAGAGACCATATGACGGAATGGAGTGCCCCGTTTTGCATTTCGTGTCTTGCCTCTGTAGTAGCGTTTTAGCAGCTCCTTGTCACCAAGTCGCTCGTAGACTGGAAGTAGTGCATCACGTACATTTTGTGGGAAGTTGTAGGTGTGTTTTGGCAGCAGTTCTCCCTTTACAGCAGCAGCATTCTGCTTGCACCATGAGTCACTGCCACTTGGGCACAAAATGTGGTTGGACCTTTCATCAGTCGATGTCACATGATAATATGTGGCCATGGCTGCCCGGTGCATTGCATCTACGTCACTAGCATTGGACTTCAGAGCCCAGCAATGTATCTCAAAAATTTCTCTATGACATCACCTGTCAAGCGACCTCTTCCACTTTGTGTTTCGCCAGAACCTTTATGCTTATGAACAAGATTGCGTAGTGCGGTACCCATTCGTTTTTGGACATGGTTTATACAGTTCTCTTTTTGAACCTGTATGAAACGATAAACTGTCAAGTCTTCAACAGCACGAAAGGATCTACTGTCCCCATCACACAGCATCACTGTGTATCGCAAGCCATGACGGGAAATTGAGCGCTCAAAGAAAGTGACTGCTGCCTTCAATTCCATGTGCCCTGATTTGCACAGTGTATTTTTCTAGCAGATGTGCATTGATTCCCAAACCAAGTAATTTGGGTGCTCTTTTAGTGGTGCGCACTTGCAGCCGGTACAAAAATTTGGCAGGACACCATAGTCTAAAACATAGCCAAAAAACAGCTCTATAACAACACCAACACCAATGTGTGACAGGTGGCATCTGGTCATCCATGTGCCATCATAACAGATGGCCACATTACCTGGGTTGTCAAAGCACAGATCTTGGTATAATGTTTTCACTGACATTGCGCAATCAGAGAGAACTTTGTCTGCAGCTCTTGCTGCCACAGAATTCAGTTTATTTTTCAAATGGTTCTGATAGATTTTGTGGTGAAGTCCCCTGTGAGAAATTCCCATGACAGAGAAGATATCGTTTAGGGCTGCCTGGCCATTCCCTGTGCTTTGCACAGCACAAGACGCATGGATATTCACTTCAAATGCAGCGCATTTAGCCTGACTGGGTACCCTGCCAGAGCTCCACTCACTGTCATCAAGTCCACTGTTGCGGCACTCTGAAATCAGTTTCATCGCAAGTCCATATTCACGTTCACCTTTTTCAATAGAAATGGTCCCACTGCATGTCCGGCATTTAGCCGTTCTTTCAAGAAGCTTGTTTATCGCGGATAAGTCGACGATCTCGTAGGTAGCCATCGACGGGTCTGAGTCTTTGCGCGCTGTCGCGAGCGATAAGCTGCTGATCTTATCAGCACTCACTTTCTGCTGTCGTGCACGATAGGCGCTCGTCGAAAAGGTTGTATCTTTCCTTATGCGCTGCCTATCGCCGACGTCGTCCGAGGAAACGGGCAGAGATGTCGGCGTTTCATCCGGCGGATCGTATTCCGACGCCCCGCCGTCCTGTACTAGGTGCGCGTAGGATATACTCACGCCATTATATCATTCTGCCGTCGATTTTTCGCAATTTTTTCCAAACTTGTGAGCGGTGCGAAACTTGCGATAAGGCTTCGATGCAAGGTTCAAGCCAGTTTCAAAACGAGGCCGAGAGCATAGGCCTAACGCACTGGCCTGATGGCTGCGGCGCGCTACGTCGGGCTGGTTCGGCGGCAAGCCTGAATGTGCAGACTAGAGAAACGCTTGCTCCAATTTCTCGCTAGCTCGTGCGGGTTCAGGAAGCCGACGAGAATAATGACATGTGAGCGAGATACACTCGCCGCCCCACGTGCGCTCTACTGCCGCACGCAGCAGACAGCTCGAGAAAGCGCGGCCGAGAGCGTAGGCCTACCGCACTGTCCTGGCGGCTGCGGTGGGCTTCGTCGAGCTCGTTCAGCGCCGTACCAGTATACCGTCCAACGTAGAGACTCTACAGAGATGCTTGCTCTAATTTCCCACTAGTTCACGCGAGTTCAGGAAGTCAACAAGATCAAAGTAACATACACTCACCACTTCGCGTGTGCTCCGCTGCCGCACGCAGCAGACAGCTCAGGAGGCCCGGCGCATCGGAAGGCGCGATTTAGTCACGTGTGCTCACCGCACCAATAGGCTCAAGCGAGGGGGCTTTTTTTTATTGCGGATTCACGGTGTGCATATTGAGTGGACGAAAACAACCATGGCATGAATCGCATTCGAAAGGGCGGCTCTTTCGAATGTCCGCGCACATGTCCGCGCACGCCGAGCAGCAATCGACGTCTTGTCATGAAGTTGAGGAGACAGCCTTGAGGAACCTATTGGCCGCGAGATCCAGCCGCCGCCTGGAAGCAACTGGCCAAAGTGGTGAAGTGTGGATTTCTCCATGCGTCGTCTGCTAGCCACGTCGTGCTTCTATGTGCGTGTACGTCATGCACATTCTCCAAGTATGGTTTGTCCACTCATGTAAGCGCTAGTGTAACTGTTTATATGTATGCTTGAAATGATGTACGAAAGCATTTGGTCTTGCTCAGCTGCTAATGCAATTGTAATAAGAGAGGCAAGTGGAACTTTCCAGAGTGCTGTTTACTGTCGTCGTACCCTCCATTCAGCAGAATAATTTCAGAGTGAGTACCGTTTTCTGTTTCAGGCACATGGCAAAATGGCCTTGGCATCCTCCCAAACATGCGGACTATTAAGTGGTGTGTGAGCGCAGCGTTTTATAGCGACTCTTGTAAAAAAAAAAAAAAAAAAAAAAAAAAAAAAAAAAAAAAAAAAAAAAAAAGAGGATCTACGCCATGCACTTGCGCATTGTTAGTAGGTGAACAACTACGGCACTGTAGTTTACCGATCATGCGAAGAGTAAACTGTGACGCATTGATACTTAAACTGTTTATAAAACAGAGTTACAGTGCGCAACCACGTGCTTAGATTTGAAAACCCTTTAAAGAGCCCAGACGTTGAAAATTAATTCAGACGGCATGCCTTACATGTAATGTCGTCGCAGTCGGGATTCAATCCTGCAACCTGCGGGTCAGCAGCAGAGTACCTCAGCCACTATACCATCACGGCTGGGCCGGCCTTTAACATCACGGGAGAGTTATATGCAAAGGGGAACGCTTTTTCTCATCATCAGGGGTTTTGAAGCTGTAAGGCTTATTTAATGACTTCGGTTACCGAGAACCAATTTCGAAAATTCTTTTTGTCTTAATTTCAGTATTTGGCACTACAACTCCAGCGCCGTGTAGGGTATGCGAAAAAAGGGTCGCAGGGCCCCTTTAAAAAACATGTCCCATGGCTTAAATGCACTAAGTAGAGAAAATTTTAAGACATAATTTACCACTTATAACTTGCACCCTAGAGCTATTCAAATTTTGTTACTATTTAAGGTTGCTTCCACCTCATTTTAAACCAAAAAAGAATTTGTAGTTTGTGTTTTTGAAAATGTGTAATTAATATATTGTGCACATTTTTTTTAAACAGTTGAACCCCTTTGTAAGAGGCATGCACCTTTTATCAAACCCTATTTCAATGTGGCACACTGGCGTCAGTTATACCCAGTTGTCAGTAACATCAGTGTTCCTTATAAAGATGTTTAACTATAATACGAGATGTATGCTATTCAAACGATTCTAATTTCGATTAAATTACTATCTGATTTGAAGCTTAAGTTGACTATTTAGCCATCAATAAATTTTTACATTGAGTTATCGGTAAATTCATCAATTTCAACTGACTGTATGCTTCCTATAGTGTTCTTTCAAGTGATAGAGTACCCAAAAAAAAAAAAAATGCTGACCTTCTTCCCGGTCAGCCGATTGATCACAGAGACATTCTCATCTCCGGTGAGGCAGTGCGGATCCAGCTTGCTAGGGTCCAACCGAGGTCTCCTGCCCCTTCGCCTTGACTCGGGCAACTCGAGCAACTCCAGCTGCTATATAAAAAAATTATCAAAAGAATACCACGTTACCAGATGATCCAATCAACCTAGAAAATAAAATACACGAGACAGCAAAGAGAATAAAGGAGAGGAGGCCAACTTCACAACTGAACACTGTGTTCCCGCTAGCTTTAGTATGTTTGTAAATGAGGACATTGCCATCGTAAGTGTGTCCAAGAAAAAAGAAATGAAGCTTTCGTGTCAGAATGACAGCACATAATTTAGTTGTTCTAATTAACCGGCTAAAGCACTACGAGTAAAAGAAAACATCATATGCTAATAGTGCTCATTTGTGTAGTATGCCATCCTACGTTTTTTTTTTTTTTTTTCATTTTGTAAAAACTTTTTCATGTGAAACATGTAACCTTTTACCTGTCAGTGTCTCTGTTATACCACTTCCAAGCTTACTTTTTCCAGATGTGATGTTGTATATTTTTATAACTAATTTTTTTTGTAACGTTTGGTAGCCAATTAGTAATGCATGCACTGTTTCATGATTTACTGTATTCTGTTTTCTGCACTACTTGTTCTTTTTTCCTTTTTGTTCTTTATTCATTTTTATGTAAGTCTGAAACTCCACTGTAATGAATTGCTTTGTTTTCAGATTCCTTGAAATTTACAGATTAATGTTCAAATGTCTTTATATCTGTGCTCAGCAAATTTTTGATGCCAAAAAAAAGAGGGGGGGAGGGGCGGGTTGACAGCCTCGTCAAGCTGCTAACAATACAACCTTTTGCCCTTATCCTTGCATTTTTTCTCTGCCAGTTTTGTAAAGAAATGCCTAATAAAGTTCAATTGGAAATGGAATAGTATTTAACAAGAGCCCCATGTCTATTTTTGCGCCTTGCAGAATGTCAGTGTAATATCACCAGCTATGGAGGAATGAAAAAAAAAAAAAAAAAAACAACAACACATATTCGGCTGAACATCATCGCAACCTTCAATTTGCTCAAATGAAGTTATTGCCTCATTTTATATCACAGAAGCCAGAATTTCCGTTTAGTAATGGCCTGACATTACTGAGGTTCTCAGCAGCGTAAATGATATTAAAGGGTTACTGACATCCTTTTTTGAAGCCGAGTTTACATGGCCACATGAATTCACTGAGTACAAAAATTGCTCTGAAGAAGTGCAAGGCTCAGCAAAAGCCGATTAGATATTTCATTTTGGCATTTAAGTCTTAGTTTCTCATGGTGAACCTACTGACATCGACACTCCCTTGATATTGTGCTACAGTATGAATTCTGGCTATGTGACATACCGATAGAGCAAGTTACATTCAAAATGGCCACTTGTGCATCACCAACAAGACACAGAGCGAAGCTGCCATAAAAGCTTCTCTACATCTTTTGTGAGCACATAACAAGCTCATGTCGTGTCAAAACTTCGGGGTCCTGCTGAAGGAGAACCCTGCGTGCGCTTATGCTTCTACTGAAATGCCGCGACTTCATATATTTTTTTCTCTCTCCCTCTCTTGCAGCGTTACTGCCCGTGCAAAGCAGAAAACCTCGCCTTTGACTGCACGGCCTGTGCACAGTGGCACCCAACACCTTTCGCAATTCTTGTACTGGTAGCTCACAGTGAGAAAACTGCTACTACGACTCACAGTACCGGTCCGACTTCAGTAGTTCACTACCGAATTCAGAATAACCATAGTAAAGATTGCCAGCAACTAAATATAAAGCCCCAGCGAACCACCAAAGTGAGGCCGACTGAACGCTGGTACGGGCTGGCTGCTCAAATCCCCCAAAGGACAGTTATGTCGGCTGCTACATGGCGGCGCCACGATCTGTTAAGGTTGCAAATTAAACACTATGCCACGCTGAAGTTGTGAAAGTGCATTTTTCCTAGCAAATACTGATCAATTTTTGGCTGTGTTTTAGTAAGTCTCGATTTCTTTGTGTGTGTAGGTGACGAAAAGGCGGTATTATTCCATTGTGCTAATTTGGTTCGTTGCGCGGCACTTGCGAGTGCACCGGTATGTTTAATGCGCGTTCTGCAGGTCTTTATGTGCGGGCATAGTGTTTTTCAAAAACACCAATTGCCGAGGACACCCAAATGAGTATGCGAAGTGACTCGGCAATTTCGTTGCAATGTTCCCATTTCCTTATTTGTTTGCTAACGCACAATGCATGTCAGAATGGCATGCGAGCCTGAAAAGCATGGCCTTCGAAATGCGCGACCTCGTGAAGAATCTTTGGTCTTTTTGGTTTTAAAACGCACATCTCAGAGGCTACGCTTTTTCTAGCGTTCCGCATTGAAGCAGCTGATAGCAGCGGCTGCCATGTACAAAGGCGCAAGTGACATCGATATTGCCAACATGTCAATGGTTGTCTTTTGCTCCATCTGGACTTGCGTACTTCTTGCCAAGTTCGTAATAAATCCTCATTTGGGAGTTGAACTGAACATTGCCCCACACGTAACGATGAAAATTACGACTGGTGCTTAGAGTGACGTCAAGTAAAGCAGCGTCGTTAACTTTCTTTGTGGGCCAGGTGACGAATTCGGGCATGTCAAAACTACTGAGAACAGCACACGGTGCCTCAGCGAATTCTGTGACAGCGTTTCCTGGCACATTCTTGAACAGTGAGCGACCTCATCGATGCAGATGACGACATAGTTGTTTCTGACTGCATCGATGCAGAGATCATGGCTGCCGTTGCCGCGTAAGTGTACCCGTGTGGTTATGATAATGTCAATGCCATCACGACCACCGCTAAACAATCTTTTGCTGTGCTACAGAGCTTTCATCAGAATTCTGCATCAATCAACGCTCCTGTGGCAAAAGGAACTGAATTCGCTTATTTGAAAAGCTTAAACGACATTGAGGATGATTAGAACATGATGGAGCGCAAGAAGCAGGACAAGTTTATGGACTATTTTCATGAAAAATAAAGAGCAGTAATTTGCAGTTCACACTTTATTTTTCATTACACTGTGAGCAAATTATTACATTAGCGCTTGCAATGACTTATGAAGCCGAGAATGCTTTAATTTAGGTCTTAAATATGCAATTTTTTAATTTTGAATTATCGATATTTGAACTAATTTGCGATCTACTTCGAGTTCATATATCCAGGATCAACTGTAGTGGAAAGCTGAAATTCGTTGTGATTATTTGACAGATATCCCATGGTGTTACAAAGCCATTTTTTAATATTTCTGATGAGCGGTCTTTGAGATTTAGATTTCTTCAGCACCACAGCTAGCAAAAAAATTCATTCTGAGAAAACAGGCCCAAAAAAAGTGAACACTTGCGTTTTCATCAGAAAACTTTCGCAGAATAGCTAGAAGTGTTTTTATGCACTCTTTTCTTCTTTCGCCTTGTCTGCATCTTCTTTTGGAGTTGTTTGTAATTTATTTTTAGCCACAAAGCATCGAAGTGCGGGTCCAGCGATCTTGGAAACACTCATTGTCAAGCTCAATAGCGCTAATTCGGAACACGTACCAAGTCTGATGATCTCAGAAACACTCAGTGCATTTGTGGCTCCAGCCACATTCGATGCACCAGATTCTTGACTAGCGACAGCTGACAGTACAGTTTCGCTGCTGCAAGCGTCTACGCAGTCAGCACTCGCAGAATAGCGCGTCTCCGCGCAAAGGACCTCCGCACTGTCCTTGACTTTGCTACCAGCATCGCATGCAACAACAAAAACCAGGAACACATAACTAGTGCAAAAAGAAATAAAGAAGAGAAACTGATCGAAAAGATAGATCAAGAAAAAGAACAGCTCAGCAGACATCGGTCGAGACGAACGGAGCAGAGAGAAATCACGGGGCGAGTGCACACCATCGAAGGGAGCGACCACCCGAGCTGCTGCGCAGCAGCCAATGGAAGGCGCACTTTCTCCTGGGATATATGAATGCGCTGCTTTAGCCGATCAGCGCTCTGCATTGCTTTGCAGAAAAACGCCAATAGAATCTAAACCATGCCACTAACGGCATTTTGCAAGACAGCAAACAAAAGAGAAAAAGGATTCACGCTCAAAACACCAATATGGCACAGAATGACCGCATGGTCTGGGAATGACGAGTGTGCAAAGTGTAGGTTGATTTTGGCATTTTTTGCGCGTTTTGGATGCTGCCGTGTCCTCGAAAATTGCATTTTTTTCACCTTGCAGTTAAATTAGATGTTGATTATTACAGAAAAGGTAGTTTATGAAACATACAACCCATAATATGATTCTCCAAAAGTCAACTTTTTCGCAATATTTCGGTTTTCAAAAGCCACATCCCCCTTAAGCTAAGGATAAATCTTTATGATACTAATTCCAGAAATGCACTTCTTTGATTACATTAACACAAGAAATACTCACATGGCTCGACAGAGAGGGCATAGGCGAAAAGGCCATGGCTGCTGCAGCGGCTGTCAAACTTGGGTGGCTGGCCATCAGCTCAGGATGGTCATCCAGCCAGCGTTTGAGGTCCTGATGCATGGCTGCTGCCGCCGAGGCCTGCTCTGCCGCCTGCTGCTGCTGCTGCTGCTGTTGCTGAAGGGCTGAAGAGCCACCGCGAGAATCCACAGCCTTGTTCGCGCCAGGGAGGCTAGTAGCCACGCTGCTCAGACTGGGAATGTCTGCCATTGAATTGAAAGAAAAAAAAAATTATTAACACAAAGAACTACCATGGCCCGAAATTATGAAGACCACAAATACATAAACTTGAATAGCCACAGAAACTTAATCTAACTTCGTCACAATTAAGACCCAGAGTTTAGCAAAACATTAATTATACATCATCTTAGGGGGGGGGGTGCCTCATGTGAGGAAAAAGACGAACGAAAAAAGAAACACAGCAAGCGCACAAGACAAGTACGAGTGAAAAGCCCAGATTCCCGATAACAGGAGTGTTCCCATGGACTTGCACTATCCATTGCTCATATTTACTCTTTAAAGCTTATTATGAATACCAGATGGAACTGCATTTTCCACACTGCTTCATCGGCCCACATAAAAAATCAGAAATGTGCAAACACCACTACATTAAGAAAAAACATGTTCTTCCTTTGTTAACGATAATGGTGGTGTACTAACGCTATCACGACCAAGCTTATGAGTACACTCAACCCTTGATACAACAAACCCGGATATAACGGATATATCGGTCATAATGAAGTGAATAGGTATAGAGTTAGGAATACAGTGCAGACCACTTGTAACATAACCGCTTTTTGCGCAGGACCGGTTATAACGCGGGTTTTTTTGACCACCGATATGTCGCCCATAGAACTCAATGTATAGGCTGACCGTTTATTGCGTAGGCGCGCGAAGGAGAATACCGGTTATAGCGCGGAGTTTTTAGGCGCGCGACCATAAAATCGGCGAACAGAGCACGGTCAGCACGGTTTCCCGGCGGCGTTCCCGGCGCGCCGGAACGTTGAAAGAGTGAGCGGGAGGGCGCACATAGAGACCGCCGCGAAAAGTCAAACATTGCGGAGGAGAAGAGAGGGTACAGTAGGGAGGTAGTCGGGGAGTTCTTGGAAGGAGGGAGTGTGTTTTCGTCACCGTGGCGACCGTGGCAGCGTCCAATCCGGGTGCGCGCTGCGCGGAGTGGGGGAGAGAAGTGGTAGCATGCTTTTTTTTTTTCTCAACCTCCTTTTGCCTCTTTGGATTTGCTGTGTGCGCTTCGCCGTGTTGTTGCCGTCTGAGAGCCCAGAGCACGTGTGTTGCGTAGCTCTTGTCACCATGGCGCCGGCGGCGTGTTCAAGCGGTGTGAAAAAACGCCGTGCCTTAATGCTGGAGATTAAGGAATGCGTCATAAGGGACATTGAGAGTGGCCTGAAGAAGGCGTTGGTGGCGGCGAAATACGGCGTTTCCGACACGACCATGTCAACCATCTACAAAAACAAGGACAAACTGCGGCAGCAACTGCAGCAAGATTCGTCTTCCCTGTCACGGAAGAGAATACGTATGTCAAAATACGAAGACGTGGACGCAGCGCTGTTCAGGTGGTTCCGCGAAGTTAGGGCTCAGAGCATCCCAGTAAGTGGCCCCATGCTCCAACAAAAGGCTAAGTGTCTCGGAGCTCTTTTAGGCCACGACGACTTCAATCCACTCAACAGGTGGATTCAGCGTTTCAAAAATCGCCATGGCATCAGCTGCAAAGTGGTGTGTGGAGAAAGCGGCGCTGTCGACGACGAGTCTATCGAAGCCTGGCTTCGCTTGAACTTGGAGAGTATGCTGTCAACATATACTGACAGAGACATTTATAATGCCGATGAAGCTGATTTATTTTATAACCTTTTGCCCGACTGCACGCTTGCGCTGACAGGCGAAGCCTGCTCCGGCCGCAAGGTCTCAAAGGAGCGCATAACTGTATTGTTTTGCGCTTATTTGGACGGGAGCGACAAGCCCCGCCTCTTTGTCATAGGTAAATCGGCAAGGCCACGTTGCTTTAAGAAGCGAGAGTGCCTGCCAGTGACCTACAAAGCCAATAAAAAGGCGTGGATGACGCAGGATTTGTTCACCAGCTGGCTTTGCAAGTTTGATGAGGATATGGTGGCAGAGAACCGGCGGGTCGTGCTTATCCTCGACAACTGCACGGCCCACAACGTCAAGCCGAAGTTGACCGCAGTCAACCTAAAGTTTTTGCCTGCCAACACTACAGCAAAAAGTCAACCTCTCGACCAGGGTGTCATCGCAACCGTAAACGCGCTGTACAAAAAGCGCATTTGCGAGAGAGTTCTGCTGAGCATGCAGCAGCAGCAGCCTCTTAAAGTGAACTTAAGAGGCGCAATTGACATGGTGGCAGGTAAAGGCCGATACCATAAGCAAGTGTTTCAAGAGGGCAGGCTTCGTGCGCAATGCAGAGGCTCTGGAAGACGATGAGCAGAGCGACACGTCGCTCGCCGATGAGACCCTCAACACTGACGACATGTGGTCCTGCCTCGTTGACAGCAACTTCATAACCACCACCGACACTTTCCAAGAACTTGTCGATGCCGGGGAGCCGGAGCTTTCTGTCTGCGAGGAAGCGAGCACAGATGACGCGATCGTCGCAGCGGTGCGGGGTAGTGCGGAGGTTGCAACGGACGACGAGTCGGACGGCGAAGACGATGCCGACCCGACGCCAGAACCAGATTTCCCGTGCAAAGACGCATTGGAATACCTCGCTAAAGTGTAAACGTACTGCGCGAAAAAGAGTTTGAGCGAGAAATCGCTTCAGTGCTTAAGCTTTGTGGAGGATGAAATTGTCCGCAGCACTGTTCGCAAGCATCGCCAGATGAAAATAACGGCGTTCTTCCGCTGATGCCGGACTTGAGAACTTTGTTTCCGTGCGGTGTTGTGATTGTGTGGAATGTGTCTGCGAGTGGAAAGTGTAGTAAATTGCTTTTGAAAGGTGGGTTGCCCTTTTGACATAGGCAAAGGCCGAAAAAAGGATGCTTTGGTTATAACGCGGTACCGCTTATAGCGCGGATTTTTACAACTCCCGTGACTTACGTTATAAGCGGTCTACACTGTATACCTTTATAATAAATTTTGGGGTAAAACAAACTTATTTTTGCGTTAGATGCAACCTTGTTATAATGAAGTTTGAGTGTAGATGCAGATTGAACAATCGATCTCGTAGTTACTTTACTGTGCCCTACAATGAAACTTTCATCAAAAAGCAGACAGGAACCACAGATGCTGCGATGTGCGGCTAGCCAGCAATCACTACCATTCTTGACATTGTTGCAGAGCAAGCCTTCCCGTGGAGTGAGGCACCACACCGTTCACCTTACAGATTTACCACATGGGATATGTATCTGCTAAATTGCTGAATAGGCTAGGCCAAATTTGCATTAGTACACTATAGCTATCTTTAACAAAGAAAGAACTACCATATTTACTCGCGTAATGACCCTCCCCTCCATCCTGGTCCTTAAAAAGTAAAAAAGTTGTTTGAAGTGTATCTTTTATTTCGGTATGATAGCCAGTGCCATTGATGATCGAAACAATGTTAAATTGAGCCATTACATCACAAAATAACGACGCAATAAAAGTCAAAACACAGTTTCGCAACCTTGATAAACAGTTGCGAGCAACGCGAGTGCAGAGGACATCAATCAAAATTTGAAAAGTGCACCTTCTGCGGCAAAGCGTCATCTGTCAAATGCAGGAGAAACCACCTTGCATGCAAGCACAGCAGCACGAAAACAAAGAGAAAACAAAGTGCATGGCCTCTTAAATGGTGTGCCCGCTGCATGCCATGGACCTGCAACGTTTACGCCATGCGACGCTGCATTTTACAGCGAAAGCTGTGATGAGATCAGAACACAGGTCTCGTGCGGCATCGTAGTTGTCTGCCAGCGGCGGCGTCGATAACTAATATCACAAGAAATAAAAAACCCAATAAATAAAAATCAGAAAGGACACAATGGGATTCAAAACCGGGTCTGCTGTGTGCCAGCCCAGTATTTTACCACTGAGCCACACCGGTGCTTGAAACTCACTTCCAAACTGGCCTAAGGCAGGCTGAGTAATGAAGCGTTTTGAGTAATAAAGGGTTTTAGAACATCAAAGGAACAACCAGGCGTCACACAATGCAAATTGTGCGAAGAGTGGGCCGTCCAATGATCCAATTTATTACATAACCTTGTTCTTCTTTACCTATTAACTGTGGCGCATACCCACTTTAGGCATAATTCCTCATCATCATCAGCGACTTCGTAAAAATATTGCACAATATTCCTAGCAGGTGTGTAGTGGATACCACGCATCTCCGAAGAATGATGAAGGATAGCATAGTGAATGCCAGCCTACCACACAAAAATTATGATTATTTATGGCACAGTGATTGCCCAGCAAGTGCATTTGTAGCAGTTACTCAAGAGTGTTAAGAAAAGGCTCTGAAAGAGTGCTTTTAAACCTTTTGCTGCGACAGTGCTGTGCGTTCCACGCAGGCCTGACATTTTTTGTTGTTGAGTTTGTCTTTGTGAACTTCAGTGAGACACCTGCTGCACAGGGCATGTTTGGCAGGTACGCTAGCTACACGGCTAGTTTTAAACTTAAAGTTGCTCGAGCATGTGCTGGAGCATGGGAACCGAGCGGCTGGACGACACTTTGGCATTGATCCGAGCGCTTTCGTTACGGGAGGAAACAAGAAGAGCTTCAGGCTACAAAAAAATTCGGCGTGCATTTAAAACAAGCAAAAACATCATGCAAAATTTTCGCTGTTATAACTCCTGGCACTTTTTTTTCTCCCGTGTAACTCCTGGCACTTTTTTTTCTCCCGTGTAATTAAACCTCTCCCCAAGTTGGCGTCAACTTTTTTGAAAAAAGGTGGGTTCATTACGTGAATAAATATCGTATTTTTCCTAGATGCCGGTCTGCCTGTGCATGCCTGAGTTGTGTTTTATGTATAAATGCATTTGATCCAGGTTACAATAAATTATTTTGGAAAGCTACCACTTGCATATATGCCTCTTTTTTTTTTTTCCATGTCTTCACAATACTCTGTGCTAAACCCCATGAATATGTCTCACCAACAATACTTCTTGCAAATGTTCTCGCCAACCCAACATCATTATACTGCTTCTCCTGTCATCTTTTCCACCATTAAAAATACTGCTTTGTTACTTACTTCTATTGCCTCTCTAAAACAACATAACATTGCATAGTGGCTTACTACACAAGAAGAATGATCTAGTGAGCTACACACAGAGCACACGTGCATGTTCACCCGGATACATAGCAATCACACAAGAAAAGCATTATTTATTTTGCCTACTACAACAAGGTCGCGACGGAAAATTGGTGTACGGCAAGTCTGGCAAAGGCGGCACAGGCTCTCGCGCAATCACAGCACGGGTTTTTTCGTTCTCTTTGGAAGGCACGTACGCGTTAGTGCGTGCCTACGATGAGGGGGTCGTAGTAGGGCTTGAGACGGTCAACGTGTACGGTCTCCCGTCCTCGATGGAGCAAATCTGGCGATTGTGTTAGCAGCTCGATGATGTAATTCACCGGCGAGGTCACTTTTATGACACGGTATGGACCATGGTATCAGGCCAGAAGCTTAGAAGAAAGGCCAGGAACGTACGGGGGCACCGAAAGCCACACAAGGGAGCCAGTACAAAACGTAGGTGCTATGTGATGAACGTCGTCATGACGGGTCTTTTGTAGACCTTGAGCCTCACTTGTCAGAGACCGAGCCAACTGACGGCAGTCTTAAGCGTATCTGGCCACTTCCAAAAGCGGGGAGCACTCCGATGCATCAGGGCGGTACGGGAGTATAGTGTCGAGTGGGTGGGAAGGTTCGCGGCCGTACAACAGAATGAACGGGGAAAAACAGGTACAGTAGACTCGCGATAATTCAAACTCTGATAATTCGAACTTTCGGTTAATTCATACAAAATTCAAAATTTTGGTTGGCTCGCTATGCTTTCAATGTATTTAAAAGCCGCTTAATTCAAACTTCGTCATTCGGTTAATTCGTACTTTCTGCCTGTCCATACCGGAAAATTTCTGCTGATTTGCCGGCAATATTTGAAAATTTGCGTGCTTATGATTATCATAATAGTCTGATATTGAAAAATAAGTGCCTTAAAACTTCAAGGGAAAAGGTTTTGCCACACAATCATTTCTCAGCATTCCGCGCCGCGGTGGAAAAAAAACGAAAAACAAAAACGGCCCGGTGGTTACGAAGCTGGCTCGCGGCTTATCTCTGCTTTTCCGGCGTGCCGGTGGCGCCGGCCGACTCCGAAGCACGTGACCTGCCCACAGAATGCGTACAGGTCTGCCCGTCTTTCTTACGTGCTGCGCATTTTTCGATCGACCATGTCACCGCGAGGAAAATATCGGACACTACCCCTAAAAGAGAAATTGGCCGCTATCCAAGAAGTCGACGCTGGGGTAAAGAAGACCGAAGTGGCACTGAAGTATGGAATAACCAAAAGTACTCTCACAACCATTCTGAAAGCCAAAGACAAGCTGCAGAATAACGCGAGCCGCTTCGCTCCCGATCGGAAAAGGCTTAGGGAAGCTGCGTACCCGGATCTCGAAAACGCCGTGCTTCTTTGGCTCAAGCGCGCACGGAGCTCCAATTTACCGATAAATGGGCCAATCCTACGAGAGAAAGCTGAAGAACTTTCCTTGCGCTTGGGAATTGAAGATTTCAAGTGCAGCGATGGCTGGATTTCTCGGTTCAAGGAACGCCACGGTCTCTCCTTCAAAACAGTGAGTGGTGAAGCAGCAGTGGTCGATGAAGCTGTTTCTTCTGACTGGCGGCAGACTAGACTTCAAAGCCTGCTGCTTAAATACTCCCCGGCTGATGTATATAATGCCGACGAAATGGGGCTGTTTTTTAAGTGCCTGCCCGATCAAACCTTGTGTCGCAAGGGAGAGCGTTGCACTGGCGGAAAGCTGAGCAAAGAACGGTTAACCGTCATGGTTTGCGCCAATATGGACGGAAGTCACAAGCCAGAACTCTTCGTTGTGGGCAAGTCAAAGCGTCCCAGGTGCTTTAAAGGCGTCCGAACCCTCCCAGTTGCATATGACGGAAACACGCGAGCCTGGATGACGCAAGCTTTGTTCGAGGGTTGGCTCCGCAAACTGGATGGGCAAATGAAGCGAGCGAAAAGGAAAATTTTGCTCATTGTTGATAACTGCCCTGCGCACGGCGACGTGGAGGGGCTGGAACCAATTCGCCTTGAATTTCTGCCTCCTAACACTACAGCTGTCCTCCAGCCCCTGGATCAAGGGGTAATCAAATGCTTGAAGCTTAATTACCGGAAAACACTGCTAAAGAGAATGCTGATATGTATGGACAATTCCATGCCTTACAGTGTCACACTACTCTCATCGTTGGGCATGCTCGCCGACGCATGGAATGCTGTCACATCAGCAACAATAAGGAACTGCTTCGAGCATGCCTTCCGCATACCTGGCTGCAGCATTGCCACTTCATCTGACTGCTTGCAGACTGAGGGCGACGATGAAAGCCAAGTGCTGTCTGCTGTAAAAGCGCACAACATAGCTGCCGACCTCGACAGTTATGCAGCTACTGATGATAACCTGTGCGTGTGCAGGGAGGACACACTCGATGACTTGGTGGCAGAGGTGCTGCCAGCACAACACAGCAGTGAAAGTGAAGAAGAACCGGAAGTGGAAAATGTGACAACTGCACAGGCTTTCCAGTACATTGCTAAAGTGAGAAAATTTCTGACAGCAACAGAAAACTCTCAGAATCAACTGGCAGCACTTACTGGCATCGAGAGCTTTGTGCTAAATGCGCATGTGGCAAATAAGCAGTTGACCATCCATGATTTTTTTAAAAGGTCTAGTCAGCAGTAGATAGTCAATAAACTTGTTCACCCTACATGCACCGCTCTCTGTTTCTGTGTAGTTAGGATCTAGAGATGCTTAAAAGTGTGAATATAGATGTCTGATCATAATTTGTGCTGTCACCTTACCCAGAGTCGCATATATGAGAACTTCTGATAATTCAAACAGCCTGATAATTCAAACAAAATCCAGGGGTCCCTTCGAGTTTGAATTAATGAGAGTCGACTGTAGTCGCTTGCATCGCGGTGTTGTAAGCGAAGGTAACAAAAGGTAATACAGCGTCCCAGTTAGTGCGGTCGGAGGAGGTGTACATCCTCAGCATGTCGCCAAGTGTGCGGTTGAACCGTTCAGTGAGACCATTCGTCTGTGAATAGTATGCGGTAGATTTCCGGTAGATGATGTTGCATTCAGCGAAAATAGTTTGGATGACCTCCGACAGGAACACTCGAACCCTATCACTGAGTAATTCCCGTGGAGCACCATGGCGGAGAATGAAACTGCGCAGAATGAAGAGTGCAACTTCGTGGGCGATCGCTGCCGGTAGAGCTGCTTTTTTAGTGTAGCATGTCAGATGATCGACGCCGACAATAATCCACCGGTTTTCAGAGCCACTATATGGGAGGGGGCCATAGAGGTCGATATCCACGCAGTCGAATGGGCGAGCCAGGCACGAGAGCGGCTGTAACATGCCAGTAAGGTGCCGCGGCGGTGTCTTGTTCTGTTGGCAGGTGGTGCAAGACTGAACGTATTTCTGCACAAAGCGATACATTCCTCGCCAGTAATATCGTTGGCGCAGCCTTTCGTAGGTTTTCAGGACACCTGCGTGAGGCTTTTGGGGATCTGCATGGAAATTCATGCAGATGTCAGAGTGTATATGAGTTTGGACAGCAAAGAGCCATTTCCGACCACCAGGCATGTCATTGCGGTGGTATAGAATGTTGTCTCGCATGAAAAAGTGGGCTGCTTGCCAGCACAGCGTCCTCGTGGAAGAGACAGCAGATGGATCGGTAAGGTAGTCGAGTAACAATGCAAGGTATGGGTCTTTACGCTGCTCCGAAAGCATGTCAGTGGTGTCGATAGGTGACAAGGTGGTAAAAAGGGGTGACAGAGAAGCCACATCTGGTGTTAATGGCGATTACGAAAGTGCATCGGCATCCGCATGCTTGCGAACGGAACGATATACGACACGGATGTCGTATTCCTGCAAACGAAGTGCCCAACGCCCCAGGCGTCCGGACGGGTCTTTCAAGGTGGACAGCCAACATAGTGCATGGTGGTCAGTGGCCACGTCGAAAGGACGGCCATAAAGGTACGGGCGAAATTTCGTCAAAGCCCAGATTATGGCCAAACACTTTTTCTCTGTCACGGAGTAATTCAATTCAGCCTTCTTGAGAGCGCGACTTGCTTAGGCGACTACGTATTCGGCTTGGGTGCCTTTTCGTTGTACCAAAACTGCACCAAGACCGATGCTACTCGCATCGATGTGAATTTCTGTAGCAGCAGTGGGGTCGTAGTGACGAAGAATAGGTGGTGAGGTCAGCAGGCGGCGCAGCTGGTGAAATGCGCCGTCACATGCAGGTGACCATGCAGATATACTTTTGCTGTTGGAAAGCAGACTCGTCAGAGGTGCGATGATGGGACGCGAAGTTGCGCACGAAGCGACGAAAGTAGGAGCAGAGGCCGACTAAACTTCTTAGAGTTTTTAGTGATGTGAGCAACGGGAAGTCAGCGACAGCTCGAAGCTTATCGGGATCGGGAAGAACACCGTCTCTTGTGATGACATGTCCCAAGATGGTTAGTTTTCGTGCTGCGAAGTGGCACTTCTTGGTGTTAAGTTGTAGGCCTGCAGAAGTTAGACACGTCAGAATCTCGTGGAAACGAACATGTGTCGGGAAATCAGATGAAAGGACTACGATGTCGTCCAAGTAACACAAGCAAGTTTTACACTTGTGGGCACGCAAGACGGTATCGATCATGCGCTCAAATGTGCAGGCGCGTTGCAGAGCCCAAATGGCATGACTTTGAACTCATATAAGCCATCCAGCGTTACAAAGGCTGTTTCAGGGCGATCACATTCGGCCATTGGCACCTGCCAATACCAAGAACGCAGATCCAGGGATGTACAGTACTCTGCGCCTTGTAAACAGTCAAGAGCATTGTCTATTCGTGGTAGTGGGTAGACATCTTTCTTCATAATCTTGTTTAAGCAACGATAGTCCACGCAAAATCGACCAGTGCCATTTTTTTTCTTTACCAGAACCACAAGTGATGACCTAGCGCTTTGAGAAAGCTGTATGACTCCACGTTTAAGCATGTCATCTACTTGCTCCGTATTGATGCGGCGCTCTTCGGCGGAAACGCGGTAAGGACGCTGTCACAGAGGCGAATGTGAGGCGGTGTCAATAGTATGAATGATAGTCGTGGTGCGGCCCAAAGCAGGTTCTTGAAAGTCGAAAGAAGAGCGAAACTTGTTAAGGAGAGCAACAAGTTGGCGGCGATGGAGGGGGGAAGGTCTGCGTCAATAGCATTGTCGAAGGCTGACGAATTTGATGGCTCAGACGCATGAGTGATTGCGGCAATGTGACATGGGGTTTCGTCGGGAAGAGTATCATCGATATGGTCGACAGATTGTACATATCCTAACGTTTCATCACGAAGTTAGCCAATGGGGTAGTTGCAGTATACTCCGTTTCATACATCAGGTGCAACGCTGTGAAGGCTAGGCAAGTAGTCCGTAAAGAAAATACGAGGTGTTGCTCCGCGCGGTTTCGTAGCCGAGTGGTCTGACGTGTCGCTCCGGAGAGTTCACCGTAGTTTTGAAGTGCATGGGTTCCATTTTTGCCATTTTTGGTTCCATTTTCGAAGTGCATGGGTTCCAAAGTGCCATTTTTTCGAAGCTGCCACAACAAGAAAAAAAAAAAAAAACGGCGGCGCGGGTCGCGCGGAGAGCGAAAACCTGATACGAAAGCGACAAACATAAATTACCAACTCGCATATTTGGATTGTTTATCCGACAACACAGGCGTTTGTTTTTTAACCTGATGACAAATATGTATGCTTAGAAGTTTCCCGAGAAGCATTTATTGATTCTCGTACACCCCAAGCGGCGCACTACTTTTTGGTCGCGGCAGTACACAGCGCAAACAAGAGCGCTAGCTTTGACAGCGTTGCACATGATGTATGAAACGGAGTATAGTTGGTAACCAGCATTACGGTTAAACCAGACGCAATTGTAAGAATGGCAAATGGGAGAACGATGCCCTTGCGTTCAGTAAAAACCGGAGATGACGTAAACACCACCGTGGCGTCAGGTTGCACCACACATGAAAGGCTAACAGGGACTGAAGTTTCCAAAGGCAAGGTGATGTCGTCGTCAGCGATGAGTTTGCAGAGCAGAGGAGAACGGTCGGGCGGTGGAAATTCACATGATGGCACAAGGGACACTTTGGCACGGGAACAATCGATGATAGCTTCATGACGTGATAAGAAATCCCAACCCAGGATAAGGTCATGAGAGCAAGATGGTAGAACAAAAAATTGGACGACGTACAAAACATCTTGGATGACGACGCGCGCCGTACACACAGCCGAGGGATGAATGCGTTGCGCGCTAGCCGTGGACAGCACCATGCCACAGAGAGATGTGGTCACTTTCTTCTGTTTCCAACAAAATTTTGCATTCATCACAGAAACGGCGGCCCCGGTATATATTAACGCTAATGTGGCGACTCCCTCAACATCGACATCAACAACATTTTGCGGCGAAAATGGAGGCCTTGAGAATTGCGCACAAGTTGCAGTTCTTGCCTCCGGAACTGCACTGATTAGTTTCTCTTCTCAAAAGGTGGTCGACGACGCCTAGGCGATGGCGATCGGCGACGAGGAGATGGGAAACGAGCAGTTGATGGGCGGCGATCTGAGTCGGAGTGCCTCTGTTCATATGCAGACGTGGTGGCCTGCTGCGGCGCGTAGATAGGAGTTCCGAAGTATGCGTGCGCAGGTGTGGGATGGCGGCGGCAGAAGCGTGCAATGGGGCCAGCGATGCCACACGCGAAGCAGATAGGACGATTGTCTTGGGTGCGCCACTCATTAGATGGACAGAAAAAGCGAGGTGGGGGCCTGTAAACTGGAGGAGAGGCCGGAGGAGGTAGAGCCGATAAGGCGACTGGATGCGGTGGGTTCCGCGCGACCACAGCTGCGTAGCTGAGAGGTGAAGGTGGCGCAGGTGGTGCGTAGCTGGCAGTTGAGAGATCAGATGGTACCGAAGTGGATGGGTAAGGGGCAGGAGCTGTAGGGAGGGCATCGCAAATTTCAGTGCTTATGGCCTGCTGCAGTGTCGAAGGCAGGCTTGTGGTGGGCGCGTCACTATGCGGCAGCAGGGAGAGCTGTCGGGTGACTTCCTCCCTGATGAAGTCTTTAGCCTGGTTCGACAGAGTTCCTTGGCGAACGTTGCCATTTGCGAATGCGACGGCCGAGATCGAATCTGGTGATGGGACACTCTGTCGGGCATTGGAACGCTGACGAGCGATTCATCGAAGCTCTGGCACAGGCTTACGAGGACTGCCACCGTGGTCGGGCTTTTCGCCAGCAACATCTGGAATGCGCCATCCTCAATATAACTAGTAAACGTCTCAAACGTCTCGCCAGGCTGCTCTGCTCGGTGGCGTAGATGCTGGTCAGCGTGGTGTTTGCGGACCTCTGGTCGGCCGAACGCTTCGGTCACGAAGGCCTTAAAGGTGGACCAGTTGGCGATGGCGGTTTCGCGGTTGGTAAACCATAGCTTAGCGACGTCAGCCAAGTAAAAGATAACATAGGCGAGCTTAGAGTCGTCGTCCCACTTGTTGCTGGCACTTTCGCTTTCGTACAAGGAGAGCCAGTCTTCGATGTCTTGCTCACCACTGCCGCTGAAGATTGGTGGGTCCCGCTGATGAGTAGCGCCGGGGCAGGTCGACAGGGCAGCCGATGGTGCTGGCTGTGCTGGGATGGGCTGGTTGGCGACTGCGTCAGCCGTGCTGTACGGTGGTCTTTCGGCCAACTTGCGAGAGCGGAGCTCCAGGTCTGCTTAGGGATCTCAGCAGCCTCCACCAAATGCGATAATGTTTATTCAAACAGAGAAGTCGCAACGAGGTCGCTACGGAAAATGGGCGTACGATAAGTCTGGCAAAGGCGGCACAGGCCCTTGCGCAATCAGAGCACGGGGTTTTTCGTTCTCTTTGTTAGGCGCATACGCGTTAGTGCATATGCTCCACTACAATATTAACAATGTCTTCTGAAGAAACATTACTAGTGCAACTTGAGAAACTAGCTGTCAGAAGACCCTCACATAGGACTTGCAACTGGTATGCAAGTCTTGCAGTTCTTGCCCACAAGTCTGCTTGAACACTGAGAAGAGCATGCGCTCCATGCATTTTAAGTGTTTCCAGCTCATGCAATGCAGATAAAATAATGCACAATAAAATTTACAGGTTTGCAGTGGTTATGTCCTAAAAACAGCCATTATTAAAAGATTTAAATCCTTACCCCTGACTTGTCGACTGCTACTGGGTACGTCTGCTCCATGAGGCAGAACGCTTGAAGACAGCATAGAGGACAGGGACAAGGGCACTGCTGTGCTTTTGTGGGGTTTGGGAGGCTCCTCGTGGCGACTCTGCAGGTAGATACAAAGTGTGGGTTGTATAGCACAACTAAATACAACTTTTTAATGCAAGATCTGCAAGTAAGAGTACTAATTTACTGAAAAGAAGAGCTCAAGAACAGATGACTAGCAACTAACTTGAGAGCTCAGAGCACACACCTGCTTATTTTTATCCAAAACTGGCTGTCTACTGGTACTGAACTCCTACATAATTCCTGAAACATCCTTTTCTTTAAATCCTCACCAGAATAATTATATACGTTACAATAACAAACCACACCTTTATAAATAAAAACAGAAGTATGTGTAAAATATTTCACACTTACTATTTTTATAAGACAATTTAAAGAATGTTTGCTTGAATTTTAACACTGTCGCATATGGACCTGTGATACACTTAGATACACATACAGAGTGGTGAAAAGTAAGGCTACACTCAAACCTGGGGAGCAATAGGAGATCGAAAAGGTCAAAGAAGGGAGAAAATTTCTTTTCAGAATTGTTTAGATATTTACTGCCGCTGCCAACTTTTTGTGGCTTCTGTGTACTTGTTGGATTGTCAAGGGCAATAGCTGTATGCCATTTAAGAATTCCTTTCTGCCCTATTTGCTACGTACCCAAATTTAGAAATGATGCAGAAAACAAAGAGAAAAACAGTTTTCACCTTTTCAACCTGTTGTTTCCTGCAGATACCAAGAGAAGCTAAATAAGTAGACACTTTGATAACAGCAGCAGTGGATGTGCCTGGCTCTGCAAAAGCGGTTCATGTTGCGGCATGCCAGCGCACTGCTGCTGAAATACCAAATTCCAGACCTCTCAACAACAAGTTTGTCTCTTAAGAAACATGACCTTGTAAAGGCTGTAAGAACTGTTGTGCCGCATAGAACAATTTGTTATGGCACTGGAGAGAATCACTGTCCATCTTTTGACCCTTTCAAATTTGCGCCTAGATATTTACATACTAGCCACTCGCAGCGCTGCTTTCGGCACAGCAGAAAGACATTGCTTTTTCATGTGGCAAAAAACTTTGTCCAAAGCTGCTCAAACACATAAAATGGTCTTCCATTGGCTTGGAAGGATAAAACAGGTAGACTTCAGGCAAGTCTTGCAGATGGCTTTCTTGAAGGGCCAGTTGGTGCGTGATACTGAGGAGAACAGCGCAAAAAACGGGATGGAGAAAGATTGAACACGCGACACAGAAAGACTGAACACACGACACAGGAACACAGCGCCTGTGTCGTGTGTTCAATCTTTCTCCATCCCGTTTTTTTTTTTTTTATTGTTCCCCTCAGCATCAGGTCTTGCAGCTTCCACCTGCTATGAGCACTAGTGCAAATGAAGACTATTAGAGTTCTATCTACTATTGAACAATGTCACGACTTTAGTTAGCAACAAAAGTATCATCTCACAATTCCCTGGGCTTCTTCTTACTACAACAAACATCAAACAGCTGCTGTTTCTGTACAATAATGAGTGTGAAATATAGTTTTCTTCTTATGCTAGCCACACAGCCATCTTGTCTAGGCCTGCTACAGACACATGTACACATACCTTTCTGGCCAGCAGCCGCTCCAACTCCTTTTCATCTACATGCAGCTTTCCCCCTGACATAGGGAGCGCCATTGGTGTTGGTGGGGGCACAGCTGGGGCAGAGGTGGTTGAAGAGGCATCTGAATCGTCCCTCTCATCAGCACTCGATCCTGGCTGCTTATGCTCCTCACGCAGCTGCTGCTGCTTACGTGCTTGCAGGTTGAGGGCCAGGGCATCAATGCGGCTACCACCAGAACGCCGCCCTCGCCCACCTCCTCGCCCCCGATTGGCTGCCACGGCACCATTGAGCAGGGCCGATCGCACAGAGGGCACCATAGTAGCTGCTGCACATAAATTTGATGTGGCAGGCACTGAGCCTCCTGAGCTCAAGTCCATGGGTGGCTCCTCGGAAGGTGGGACCGGTGTGCTGGCCTTGGCAGGCGGCGGCGTGGGAGCAGCTTTGACTCGCAGATCGAGCATGCCCAGCGCACTGGCTGGTGGCCCTCCTCCCCGCACTGATGATGAACCTTGGTGAGCAGGTGGTGGCGGGGGAGGCTTGCTTGGCTCATCACGGTGTGCCGGCTGCGGTGTTGTTACTGTGGATGCAGTGACAACGGCAGTGACTGCTGAGGCCACCACACTGGCTGGTACACTTGGGGCCATAGTACTCATGGGTGCGGTAGCCGTGGCTAGAGTACTGGGCAGGCTGCTCGTGCTCGGTGGTGGAGGGGGTGCCAAAAACTGCTGGAGTTGCTTCAGTTGCTGCTGTTGCAAGTTATGGGACAGGAGTGCTCGTAGCTTGGCTGCACAAACACCCATAAAGATTTATGCTTAGTTTTTTTTTTTCTTTTTCGCTAGGTCACGCATTGCCTATAAATATTGCCAAAACTACCGTTATTTACTCGCGTAATACTTGCACTTGCCTAATTGTCACATTCCCTGCACTGCCCAACAAAACTTCGATTTATTTCATTTTCCACAAGTAATTATCGCACCCCAAAAAACTGCAGCAGTAATGCCCAACAAAACTTTGATTTATTTCATTTTCCACAAGTAATTATTTCACCACAAAAAACTGCAGCAGTAATGCCATCTGCTTCTTTCAACCACTAACGATGATCACGCACGACAGCCTGGCGCCTCCTCAGGGCCAGTCAACAGACTCCGACTTTTTTTTTACACCCCCCAAACAAGCTCGCACATCTTTCCTACGCGTAACTAACCTCTTTCAATACGCAGTGACGCCAACTCGGCGATCTGCAACGTGACGCAGAACGCAACTCGTCGATTGGCCTAAAGCAGGTCTCAACAAACAGTAATGAAGTCAACGTCGCCTATCACCGAGTTGCCGTCTCTGCGCATGAAAGGAGGTTGGTCCGGCGTAGGGAAGATGCGCGAGCTTGTTGGGGGGTGTAAAGAAAAAAAAATTCGGAGCCTGTTTACTGGCTCTTTGAGCGTCATGCATACTATCTATGCACGGAGCCCCCAATCCAAGCCAAACGAAATTCGCAAGTCCATGTTGCGGTGTGTCAGTGCTAGTGGTGGTCGTCCGTGTAGCTTTGGTGTAGCGTACATAGTTGTGTTCATTCTGTGGTTACGCTATCAGCTGATACAGAAGCTATTGACAGCTGCTTTCCAGTTGAAAGTGATTGATCATGCACTATTTGTTTAGTCATTGGCAGGCACTTCAGAGTCGACAAATTTTGTGTTCACTACTGGCGACGGCAGCCCGAGCAACTGAAAGCCACCAAACAGAAACGTCAGGCCTTCCGTGAACCTAAGACTGGGAAATAACCGCCAGTTGAGGCAGCCCTTCTTGATTACGTCAAGGGTATTCTTGCTAAGACCCTTACACCCTATTTGCGAGTAGCTTCAGTGCCTGAAAATAAATCTTGCTTTATGTTAAACCTGAGGTTTCATTGTTAGGTCTTGGTTAGTACACCTCAAAGCTTGTAGTTACTTGCTAGTGTTAGAATCCCAATTCCAGACGCTTTGTTTTCTTTTTCGCTTAGTATGTTCTCAGAGAAAATTTTCCCCGCATAATTCTCACACCACCCCGCCAACTTTTTATTGGTTTTACCTAAAAGAAGTCCAAGAATTATGCAAGAAAATAAGAAAATACGGTAATGCACTTTACAATATCTGGTTCCAACTAATACTTACCTCTCTCTGCCTCTATTTCGAACCTTCGTCTCCTTCTTCTCCGCCTTGTGCCTATGAGCAAGTCATCGTTCTAGAACGAAAAAACAGATATCGGAATAAACATGACCACCTCAGCACAATAAACCTGAAGGTAGAAAGAATGCAGCATTAGCTACATACCGGCAATGGTGGGATAGGACTATGGCGACCAGCAGGCACAGACACAACTGGAGGCATTTCCACAGACGATGTAACAGTTGCAGCTGCAAAGCCAGCCACAGTGGCTGCCACATTTGGTGTCACAAGTGCTGGGGAAAGTCTTGAGGTCAGGTCAGGAAGGATAACCGGGGTAGCTGAAGGAGCAGGTGGTGGAGGAGGAGGGGGTGGTGGTGGTGGTGGTGGTGCAGGGTGCTGCTCTCGTATGATCACAGGAGAGGAAATGTGCTCAGGAGTGGCATGCAGGGTTTGTTCACAGCCAGATGCTACTGATGAGGCCACAGGTGATGATGGGCACTCAGTTGGAGTAGCTGGCAACAATGTGAAACCTTGACGAGGTACTGGCCATTCCTTTTTCTCCACAGCATGTACAATGTATTCCAACCGAATCTGAAGTACTTTGTCCTGGAACAGCAATGCAATATATTGTAATCTGGTTCATTAAGCAACATACTTTTGCCATTAGACTTCATTGCCTAATCAGGCTCCAACAACATTCCAATAAATCAGTAGGATTTTGATAACTGTTAACTTTAGGCTGACAAAACTTTATTTCCAGAAACGGAAAGTTCCTGCTTCGACAGCTGTGTAAAACGACATCAGCCTAGCTGTCAGAAATTGTTAAACACTGCATCCCATTTGTAGTTTAACCTCCACACATCATGCACTATTTAAAAACTGTGCTTTAATATTAAGCAGGATTTTTACCATTGAAGCCAGGACCAACAAAGAAAAAAAAATGCGTAAATCAATAAATATAGCTCTAGATACCCACAATCTACCAGATACAAAAATGAAATCTTCACTTAGTTGACATCGTCGTCACTTAATGTGAGAAGTGTCAGCATTCCAAATAGTGTCGCAACTTCCAGCTTCTGATTGCCATTTAACACTTGCAAGCGTGTGGTTGAGTGTTTACTATGCAGTGTGAGTTTTGTGTGTTCCAGCCAAGCCCCATAATGCCACAAAGGCAACACCAACAATGTGCTCAAAGGTGCTTACAGAGCCTAGTAAGAGCTGCTCATAGTCCAACAATGGCAACCCAATGATGCTGCCAGCTGAAGCAGAACTTTTGATAGTGTGCCAGAGGATGTGGCCTTCAATAGTTTAATTGAAGTGAAATAAATTTTGAATGTCTATGCTTTTGCTATAGTAGCAATAAAATGTAGAATAGTGTTACCTACAAGTTTTACAGTGACGTTTGCAGATATCCACTGCTGTGCATGACAACGCACTTCGCGGTGAATATCCTCAGTGTGCATCATGGTGTATTATATTGACGAAGTTAAAAATCCTACAAGTTTTACAGTGACGTTTGCGGATATCCACTGCTGTGCATGACTACGTCATCATCATCATCAGCCCGACTACGTCCACTGCAGGACAAAGGCCTCTCCCATGTTCCGCCAGTTAACCCAGTCCTGTGCTTGCTGCTGCCAGTTTATACCCGCAGACTTCTTAATCTCATCTGCCCACCTAACCTTCTGTCTCCCTTTAACCCGCTGGCCTTCTCTGGGAATCCAGTAAGTTACCCTTAATGACCAGCGGTTATCCTGTCTACGCACGCTACATGTACGGCTCATGTCCATTTCATCTTCTTGAATTCAGCTATGATATCCTCAACCCCCGTTTGTTCCCTAATCCACTCTGCTCTCTTCTTGTCTCTTAAGGTTACACCTACCATTTTTCTTTCCATTGCTCGCTGCGTCGTCCTCAATTTAGGCTGAACCCTCTTTGTAAGTCTCCAGGTTTCTGCTCCGTAGCTAAGTACCGGCAAGATACAGCTGTTATATACCTTCCTCTTGAGGGATAGTGGCAATCTACCTGTCATAATTTGAGAGTGCTTGCCAAATGTGCTCCACCCCATTCTTATTCTTCTAGTTACTTCAATCTCATGGTTTGGCTCCGCGGTTATTACCTGCCCTAAGTAGACATAGTCTTTTACAACTTGAAGTTCACTATTACTAGAGTCCTTTAATACCGTTCTGGTCACGAAACTTCTCCGTCACTCTATGGGAGAGCTTGATATGCTGCCAAGAGCGACCGCTATGCGGCGCAAGATGGGATAGGGGGGCCACCGCTCCGTTGCGCCCGGCCATTGCCCGGTGGAACGCATTGGCAGCGGCGGCAGCTCGAAGGCGTTGTGCAAAGGCAGCTCGCGGTATTCCTTCGAACAAAGTTTCTGCATCAGCGTCACGAGAACTTCAAGGGCCAGTTCTCCGCGGTCAAGGTCGACGGCATGAAAATTCGAAGGAGCAATGCCTAAGACGTGCTGTGTGATGGGCTGCAGCACCGGATACAGAAGAAACAAGGAAAAGGCGTTGCTCTTCTGTTTCCCCAGTAGCACCGAACTTCGGGAGAAATGTAGATTACATTTCTTCACACGCGAAAAAAAAAAAAAAAAGCCTCGCAGGCAATCGTGCGTGGTTCATGCCAAGCAAGTGGGGGGCGGAAGCCGTAGTGTCAAGCATAATGGTTGTGTATGTTCTCGGGCTGCAGCGTGCGCTGCTTCGTTTCCCGCCATCCCTTGATGCTCCAGGATCCAGGTGACGTAGGACAGAAAAAAAAAAACTTGACTGGTTCCCACCCCCCTCCCCTTACAAGGCACAGAGAGTGTAACATTACTGAATACAGTCATAATAGTTTCTAGTGCTTCTCTTCTCCAAGGTGTTGTTCTCTGTGTATTTTGTGTAAAAACATGCTTTCAAACTTGCTCCTCATTAAATGCACCTGATTGGAAGCTTCCATTCATAGGTACACACGTAAATACTAAGCAGCGTATCATTAGTACCAAATTTCCGATTTATGGCTTGCTTTAAATCGTAACCCTCCCCCCCCTCCCCCAAGCATAAAAAAGTATGGTATGGTACCTAGGTAGTGTGGTAAAGGTCGCCGAGCAGCTAGCACTGGCATCGAAAGGAACTTCCAGATTAGGCTGCTGTACTTCCCTTCCCGAAGAAATCGTGGGTTGTCGGCCGGTAATTAATGCTGCTCTAAGCAGTAAACATAAGGAAACGTCAAGAGACGGGTGTCTTGACTAAATTGCGTGTAAAAAAGGGATCACTCAGATGTTAGGCACGTGAAACTCGTGCTATTTCAAGAGGCACCCTTAATATCGAAGCGAGCGGTCGCAAAAGCGCTGAGCTGCTATAACCAAGACATCGAAAGTACCCGCGTCAAGAAAGCGATCGGCGCTCACAAACGTGTGCCCAGAACAACTGCGCATTTCGGTGCAGACTCAATTGAAAGATCTAGAATGTAACATCTAGCTCGACCATTCCTTTCATTCGATTACTTGGATAGCAGCGCGCGAGAGACGAGCCGTATATAAATCAATGCGATTGCCCCTGTCTAACCTAGTCGTGTTTTATTCCGTTCACCTTCCTCCCCGTATTTGCGGCACTGCCAGAATAGAGAGCTTTACTACCGCATAAACAGAATCACCTTTTGACCAGGCGCGAGCACGTTGTCGAGCAGATCCAGCAGTAGCTGCTCGCATCGGGAGCAATGAGCATCGTCTTTAAACACTGGCGAGCAACGACGTACTGCTTCGAGGCATCGTAAGTGCGCATATAATTGGGCTATTAGTTAATTCTTGATACAATGCGTTATCGCGCATGTTAAAACACTTTAAACGCGCTGCTATTTATAAGGTTGGTCCGCCGCTCTCAGGCAAACTACGCGTGCGTTTTTAAGTAAACAGCTTTCATTCGTTGTCGACACTGAATCACGTTTATACTGATCTAGTGGCATTGCTGCGTTCAGTGACGTTTAATAAAAGGTAACAGGAAGAACAGCACGCACATAATAACGTGGAAACGTCGGCAATAGTGCGCATTTAATCCCAGCACTGGTGGCGGCTTGTGGCCCCCTTACAACTGGTGGCGCCGCTAGCGGGATATTTTGTCCCTATATCAACCTTTGGGCGGAGTTTCGTGACCAGAAAGCATTGAAGGACTCTGCTATTACCTACCTCGAAGCGCTGCTCTTTTCCGAGGTTGTTGTACATTACTTTCGTTTTCTGCATGACTACGTACTTCGCGGTGAATATACTCAGTGTGCATCATGGTGTATTATACTAACAAAGTTAAAAATAGGTGCATCTTATACAGAAGTGCACCCATGTTATACTAAGTTGCAACTTAGAATGGCACAATTTTAGCCCAAACTACTGACATTCTATAGCAAATGATGGTTCCTGAATATGCTGTTCGATTATCATAGGCATAGAACAGTTGTTCTTTAACTGTGCACATACAGTAGACTCGCGATAATTCAAACTCTAATAATTCATACTTTTGGTTAATTCAAACAAAAATAAATTTTTTTGGTTCGCCCTCTATTTTTTCAATGTACTTAAAAGCCTCTTAAAGCTCCATCATTCGGTTAATTCATACTTTTTACGGTTTCATACCAAGTAATGTCTACTGCTTTTCCAATACTATTTAATAATTTGTGTGCTTATAGAATCCTTACAGTACAAGAAGGAAAAAGTAAGCACCTCAGGCTTTCAAGGAAAAAGGCTTTGCAAGTAAATAAATGTGTGAAACGAAGCGCACGCATGGTAAACCCTGATGCTTCTCAAAATCGTGATACAGAGCTTTGTGCTGAAGGCACATATAGCAAAGAAGCAGTTGGCAATCAACGATTTCTTTAAAAGGTTTGATCAGCAGTGAATGGCCGATAAACTTCTGGACTTTACATCACTGCTTTCTGTTCATTGCAAGTAGTTAGGGTTTAAAAACGCTTAAAAAGTTTTAAATCTGATGAAATCAATGCCCAATCATAATGTGTAGTGTCACCTTACCCACAATCATATATCTGAGAACTTTTCATAATTCAAACTCTTCAATAATTCAAACCGAATTCAGAGGTTCCTATGAGTTTGAATTAACGAGAGTCGACTGTACATAGTGTTTAGAGTCGATTTTCTCACGGTAAGAGCTGTTAATACGATTTGAATGTTTTAAAGCTTTCTCTGTTACTTCATGCTTCAAGCCAAAATAAGAAGTTGCTTTTTCGTATTTTTTTTTCAATACATCACAATGAACGACCATACCGACTCTCTGGAACTGGTTTAGTGCTCTACCCACTTCTTATGATGCACATTGGAAACTGCGCTAAGTGCTCGCCTCTAACATCCCATCATACCTACACAGCTAGACTCGCACTCACTGTCACCACTCTTTGAGTGCGATTCCTTAACTTGAACCTTATCGTTGAATATTTTGAAATAATGCATGCAAAACAAACAGATTCATAACTTACAACCATGCAAAACTGTAGATCTGGCATTACCTTAGGCCATCGAACTGGATTGCGAGTAGAGTGAGCCATGAAATGTACAACTTGAGGCTCTGTTCCGCCTTCTCCATCTAAGTTGAAACTCTCTTGGCTTAAAACGTCATCCTGCTGTGAATTTGTTTCCTGCATACCAAGACAATAATTTATGCCAGTCGGAACACGTTTAGTAAAAGCACTCGAATAATGCACGTAGCCTTCACTCAAAAATCAACAGCTAGTACAGTTTGTGGGCCGCCTGACATTGTCTTGGCCCTCTGAATATTGAGAATGTGAGGTCAAGTGTTCTTCCTCATTTACCAACTTTTGATTGCTGGAGATGCCTGACCTACCATCAGCCTTGAAAACGAACACTGGAATCGCTGTGACACGATGTCACGACAAGGACTCTCCTACTCTGCTGCCACTTTTCGCCCTTTTCTGCGCCTGTTGTGTGCCTGCTCTTTAGCCTATCGACTCCTCCCCGATGTCAATCTTTCAACGTACCCGATTAAAGGTTCCATAATTAGTGAAAGTTATTCAAGTTGAGAAAGATTTGATACTATAGCTTATGATAGGCAAATCCCCGTACGAATAGGACATTCACTGTCAAAATCGTGATGCAGGACAGCAAGCAGTCTCTTGATTTCACTGTGTACTTAAAAATATCCGTGCTATGAAAATATGCTAAGCAGTTCAATGCAACTAGGCATAAAAACTAAAACGTGTGGACCTAAGTATTAAAAATTAGATTAGGACGTTTTAGATTCATTAACTGCCTTGCGGTTTACCATGAAAGTTACGTCTGTCTATGCAAAAAGACTAGGTCATTTGACAAAATGGCACTTTCTCCAACAGGAGACTTCACATTCATCTGTCAAAAAACAATAATATGACCGCAGAGCAACGATTTCAGAAATGCTGCGATGTCCGTTTACTCGGATCCTATGCACAGATCTTTTCTCGACAGTCACCAGGGATTATGTAGTTGTAAACCCTAATCTGCGTGAAATATTGGTCCCATCTACGACCGCATCACAAAGGGTATGTTAACCTCAGGTGCAGGCACTGCAGATATCAGCATGCCATGGTCGAAATGAACAATTTCGATGGTACACTCAGCTAGTGATGTGACCTGCATTGCCTCACTGAAGCGACGACAGGTCTCGCATGTCATGTCTACCTATAGGTTGATGCTCAAGGATGATCAACTGAAAGAAAAACCAGTGTATGAGGTAGCTATCGAAAGTGGTACTTACAAGCGTACAGCAGCAACAATGCTGCTGCAACAATCTGACGGCAACAAGAGTTTTAGCACTTAACCTCAATCACACATAACTAACAGGCTCCCAGCAACACATTTGAGAAGAAAAACGCGAAGCCAAAGTTATTGTGTCAGTACGCCTTTAAACTATGTTTTGACTTTTATTGTGTTGATATTTCACGACATAATGTCATGATTTAACATTGTTTTGATCATCAACGGCACTGGCTGTTACACTGAAATAAAATACATACATATATATATATATATATATATATTTTTTTTTTTCAAAGACCAAGGTGGGGGGGGGGGGGTTCCCACTGCACCTTGGTCCTTGACCCTCTACCAGTTCATTTTTTTTTTTTTTCAAAGACCAAGGTGGGGGGTTCCACCGCACCTTGGTCCTTGAACCTTTACCCGTTCATTATGCGAGTGGGTCAATATGGTAAGCACTGGTATTTAAAATAACTTATAGAGGCCCCAGAACACTTTTTTCAAATAATTACAAAATTATATTATTAAAATTGGGTCGTTATTGCATGCTAGAGGCAACCTTCTTTCACTCCTTGCATCTCTACTAACGATCTGCAAGCTGCACAAGGGTGGAAGGCCTGAAAATTGCATCAGAATGTATTATAACACTTGGCCCCATCTTGCAGTGTGCCACTGACAACAGCTACACTGCATTTTAAAGATTGAATCCGCTCTATGCCTACAGCCACTGCTGGACCACATGCAGAAGCCGTTCTGGCGCAGCATGGCACAAGAGATGCACTTCAGTTGACAGGCCTTGTGGTATGCGAAAAGATTATCACATGAGCAGTTTAGGCCTTTATACATAAAAAATAAATCGCACAATCACAAATGCTAAAATGCACTAGCTACCCAAGCATTTAGTTTTAAAGTGTGTGTATGTGTACATGCGAGCATGTATGTACATACACACACATGTACGCACACACACATACACACAGAAACAATGCAAACTAGCACTGCTTCTAACACCATAGTAACACATACCTGAGATTCTTCGGTCAACTGAGGAGTGAGAACACGGAATGGTGGAAATCCCGAGAGAGGCATTTTTGTGCCACTAGGAACGATTTCTACAGGATCTTGCTCTGTATCAGTCTTCTCAACATCAGTCTTTGAATTGTCATCATCTATTATAGGGGGTGGAGGCACAAGTCCTGACATTGACATCTCCATTGGCGTGCACCCCAGAGACGCAGACGAAGCTTCCTGTACAGTAGAGTTGTCAAACGAGGCAGGCTGCTCCTGTTGGTTCTCCTCAGTAGTACCTGTTTTCTGGAGTTCATCTTTGGCTTCATCGTCATTTATTTCCAGCGACTTTCCTTCTGTTGTTTCCCTAGTGCTGGGCTCCGAGAGAACTGCAAGCAGAATGTACAACACAAATGAAAAAAACAGAGACAGAAATAGCACAAACAAAAAGTCAGAATTCTTTAAGCTTCATTTAATATAAAATTTCTAAACAAGTTCACCAAAGAAATCTTAATCGAAGCGTAGCCACATGCTGAGTTCCTGTAGGATTTTTGACGAACAGTGGTAGTCTTCAACATCAATGCTCTCCGGACAAAAGCCAATGATGAAAATTGTGATACTCCGAATGTGCAGAGCTTCAGTATTGCATGGTAACCCTTTTGAATGCCTTTATTGTGCTGTTTCTAGAAAAAACCAAAATGTAGGCCAAACTTTTCTTCATAGATCTGTGGAAAAAAAAATCGGCCCCAGTCCATTGTGCCAATTAATGGCAGAAAAGCTACGAGAGCCTGGAAGCTATAGGCGAGTATAGTCATGCTACTCAAATCCCATCTCTAGCCTTCCCTTGTTAGCCGTTGCTCTACGAATGAGATATAGAGTGGCCACTTTTTCAGTTTTTTAATTGTTCTCCTGTATATCTAAGTTTCATGCTGCTCTTTTACTTGACTTTTCTGTAAAAATGAGTGGAAACCAACAACAGCTCACACAACGTTCAAGAGAAAATGCGATCGAGCTTAAAAAACATCTGATACAAGTGTGCCCAGAAGCAAGATGTCTTAACATGCAGGATATAAAAGAATGTTGTGGAGTCTGACCAAGAGCTGTGTTTAAGATCGCTTTCTGTGGCCTCGGAGTGAATCGGAGTAATATCCCTGTCACACAGCCACTCCCGAACACTATTAAACTCCTTAGCCCATTAGACAGTTCAACAGAGATAAACTTACGACACTGCAATTTTGTGATCTTGGGACAGAAGCAACAAAGGGCCCAATTAGACGCAGCTGTGCCTACGTCTGCATGCAAGATTTCACGTTTAATCAGGATAAAAATATTATTGATCATACATATTATAAAAACTATAATTTATTGAAATCATAGTGGAATAAAATGTTTTGACTTCCACCATGGAAGGGTGTATAGCAAGCACATGGGCAGTAATGCTTCTACTTGGATATGATTTCAGTGCAAATTGGTCATTCAGTTGGTGCTTCTAAATCAATTAAAATGATTGGTAACTTCATACAACCTCTAAAATTAATTATGCCAGAGTCATTACTGAAGTGAAATTCCCACGTCTGGTCTTTGCACTGCCCGCAACTCTACAAATTTTCTAGCAGCTCTCATAACTGCATAAAAAGCACTGCTCTTACTAATCATCATGTTCAGCATACAATGACTCACCTTTATCAGGTTCTTTTTCCATTTCAGAAACAAAGTCTATGCCCTCCTTTTCTTCACTTTTCTTTGGTTCTTCTAAAGGCAGCTCACCCAGTTTGACAGCCTCCTCCTTTTTGCTGCCTTCTAGAAGTGCCTGTTTTAAAGCCCAATTTTCAGAAGGTTTATCAGATACAGGTGCCACCTCATTTATGTCATTGCTTTTCACAGCTTGAACAGGTTCCTCGTCAATACTGCCTTTCATACAATTATCTTCATGTTTAGAAGATTTCTGGCTTAGCTCTTCCTTGTCCGACATCTCACATTCCTGAAGAGAAACTTTGGGTGAGCAGGCTTCTTCAGACTTTGCGTTTATAGCTTCTGATGGGACCGTATCCTCGTCATGCTTCTTAGCCACTTTTAATACACTTTCCTCCCCAGGGGTAGACTTCTCAGCTTCAACAGGAGTTTCAGGGGCAGGCTTTTCATTTTCACACGAATTGTTGACCTTTGTATCAATGAACTGAGGAAGAACAGCATTTTCATCCTTGGATGGAGGAGGAACAACAGTATCTTGAGCAGCGATCTCTGGACAAACTTCTAGGTCATTGTCAACAGATGATTTTAAAATGGTTGGCATTGTAGCATCCACTAGAAAAATGAGAAAAAGCTGTTAGATAAAGAAAAAATAATTCACACAGAAACAAGTAGTACATATTGCATATTGAGTAGGCAAGAGATGATACAGACGAACCCCGAAACAACAAAGCTGATAGAATGCAGAAAAAAATTTGTTAAACAAAAATTTCGTTGTAGTGAAAAAAAATTTGAACTGAGCTAGCAAAACAAAGAAACCTTTATTCCCAAAATTCAAGAAGTGTCGGCTGTTTCTTTTTCTTTCCCAGCAGCATCATGACGAGATTCTCACACATGCATAGCAATACGATGTCGAAAAGCACGCTAAAACAACAGCCACAATGGCTTTCGTGAATTAACCAACACTAGCACCAACATGCTAACACCAGCAGCCATCACAAGATATCCGAAAACACTGAGATGGAGGCACGGCATCATGGAGCGGTGATTAATGCCTTATTCTAAGCTATTCTTCTTATCCACTTGTCATTGCTGGCTGATTTTATTGATAGCATGGAAGAACAGCTGCTTTGACCAGTGACCACACTGGCCAAGTGCAAAAAGAACGAAAAGCATTGCCATCGAAAAGGTACCGTTTCGCAATTGCACCCAGCAGCAGCATGTAGAAAACTCAATAAACTGAGCGACTGAGCTTCAGCTTCATTTTGTCTGCAGCTCAGAAGCAAGCCAGTGGCAAAAGCAGGGTAGTCTCATTGCCATCGTAGAGCAATGGCAGCCCTCATGCTTACGTAATAGCGGTGGTTTCTAGTAGCCCCAGTGCGTGTTTTATACATCATAGACATATTTTTATCTCCTGAAAAAGCATTAAAATGTTAAACATTAAGTTAACTGCATGACATTAAATATCTGAGCCTGAAATTGTGTTGTCGAATTTCACTGAAGCAGAACGGCCCAAGGAAGAGTGTTCATTGTGGTGAAAATATTAATGTATTGACTCCTACAGACTGCTGACAGCGAACCGAGCATTATTTGTTTTAGCGCGAATTTCATTGCAGTGGTGTTTGACTGAGTTACAAAATATTGAAATACTACGAACATTTATGAGATTTAAAAAAAAAATCAAGAGTTCTTTTAACTGCCAAATTGATCAAGTTGAGAGGAATGATAACAGTAGCTAAGCAGTGTCAAAAACATCATCAGGTGTGAAAAACATCAGGCATGAAGACATAGCTGTGTGAAAAACTTCCAATTTGGTAATTACACAGGCTAAACACAAAACTTGCATGTGTAACGGTGTTATGAAACATTCGGGCCACTTCATTTATTCTCCAGTGCATGCAACACCAAGTGTTTCACCCGACCATTTATTCATCAGTAAGAAGGCTATCAAAATTTCATCAATAGAAAAAGATTAGATAAAACCAAAACTTGCCTGAGGTAGTTGGGACAGGAAAAGTGTGCCCATGGTGGCCAACAATCATTATAGGTGGCTTCGATGCAGACTGTGCCCGAACAACTTCACGAAAAGAAAGTTCTCCATCATTCAGGAGATGATAGTCCATTCTGCTTAAGCCATACCTGCAGGTTAAAAATTAAATTTTCAATTACAAAGGCAAGAAACGCAAGTGTGTTTAAAACAAATCTTTCGCTCTGGCATGACGATAGTTATAGCGCGAGAACAAAACGACGACACAGAGACAAGTCGTCGTTTTGTTCTCGCGCTATAACTATCGTCATGCCATACCAACTAGCCCAAGCCGCCACACTTCTTCGCTCTGGCGTTGAGTCTAGAATTAGCTTCTTCGAACGTGGTGTGAATGCTGTTTTAACACCAATATGTCAAGTAATCGGTGCTCTTCTCGGTGCCATTTGACATAGTATTTTTGAATATGAGTTCTGAGTGCTTCCAAACCCGTAAGGTCATTTCTCTCGTAAGAGATGACAGCATAAGATACAGTCGAATCTCATTAATTCGAACACGCTTAATTTGAACTTCCGGTTAATTAGAACTCCCACTGAGGTACCGTCAAAGCTATGTGTATTCCAATAGGCAAGAACGCCCCGTAGTTTGAATGCGTGAGCATTTGCGACGGTTCATTCGAACATACCACGCTCCGAAAATGCTCGCAGCACCACGCCCAATCCCCCCCGCGGCGGCACCTCCGACACTGATACATGTGTAGATTAACGGAAGGCCAGGCGGTAGTGATACCGTGAACAGTAGGCCATGAGGCCCGCGAAGAACATGAGAACATGTTGAGCCTTTTGTCCAGAATGAACTGTGCTTATTCTTTCCAAAATGCCACCCCCCCCCCCCCCCTGTGCCAGGCTTGCACAGCTCAACACAACTATCAGTGCCGCGTGGGGCCGCTGCATTTGAGCCAACATTGTAACACTTCTCCCCTCTTAGGAGGAAGACTACGGGGAGTACCTATTCACCGGTTTCCTAGTCCTCATGCCACGTCGCAACTTCGGCGTGCTAGGCGTAGGCATGACAGAGTCACTGTTCACATGCACACCACTGTTGGGCGCAGTCCCGTCGCTCTCCGTGGTACAGCTACTCCCAGATAAACTAGTTACAGGTAGCTGTTCCTGGTGAGGCACTTGTGGAACAGCTGGTCCATGAAGAAGCGGCGGCTCCAACTGTAGTGGAGCTGCAGCGATAGCAGTTTCAGGAGAGGCCCATGTTTCTGTCTGCACAAGGCGCAAGTGGCCGCTGTGTCGGTTTGCCAAGGTGCCATCTTCAAAACGGACACTGGTTGATGACGGAGCGACGTCCACAACACTGGCAGGCACCCAGGGTGTACCCCTGCGAAAGTTTCGCGCGTACACATCATCACCTGGCTGCAGTGATGGAGCCTGCCGGGACCCTCTGTACGACGGTACAAGCATGTGGCGTATTCCATTTCGAGTTAAGAACTCATGGTCCTGGGCACTGGTGAAGGCAGGACCGTCGTCGGAAACTACGACATCAGGCAGGCCATGCTGAGCGAATGCTATTCTCAATGGAGAAACGGTAGCTTCTGCAGTTGTGGAAGGCACAGGAAATACTTCTATCAACTTTAAGAATGCATCCACAATAACCAAGAATGTGTGACCTAGGAATGGTCCCCCAAAATCAATGTGAAGCCTTGACCAGGGTCGCTGTGGAAAAGGCCACGGCGTCTGCTGAACCGGCTGTACAGCTCGATGTGGAGTTTGGCACGTAGCACAGCTCTTCACGCTGTTGGCAATGTCATTGTGAACGCCCGGCCACCAAACATGGCTCCTGGCAATCATCTTGCTCTTCTCTATACCCAGGTGGCTGGCATGAAGAACAGCAAAAACTTGGGCTTGCAATGACTTTGGGATCACTACTCTTGATCCCCAAAGTAGGCAACCTTCATGGAAACTGAGTTCTGAGCTTCTGGTATTGAAAGGGTTCCACTCTGATGAGGTGCCCGAGATACTCAACTTGTGGCACGAAAAAATGGCATTTTTCAAGTTTGAGTTTGAGGCCAGATTTCTGAAGCTTGCTAAGCACAGCACGAAGGTTGCGAAGGTGCTCAGCATCATTTGCGCCAGTCACAAGAAAGTCGTCAAAATAGACTGCTACATGGGGCAGTCCCCTGAACAAGTTCTTCATCTCGCGCTGAAATATGGCAGGAGCAGATGAGATGCCAAGAGGCAACCGGGTGTACTGAAATAACCCCATATGCGTCAAAATAGTGACATACTCCCTAGAAGCCTCGTCAAGGACAACTTGCTGGTACGCATCTCGCAAATCCAATTTTGCGAATTTCTCACCTCCAGCAAGCACAGTCCACAGGTCATCGATCCTTGGAATGGGGTACTGCTCCACTGTTGCCACTGGGTTTATGGTGACACCAAAGTCTCCACAGATTCTGATGCGTCCATCCCTTTTGGTCACAGGAACAATAGGTGCAGCCCACTTTGCTGTCTTGACTGGAACAAGAATGGAATCTCTTCTTAGTCTATGGATTTCTTGAGTTACTCTATCTGTCAAGGCATACGGCAGTGGACGTGGCTTGAAGAACCGAGGCAGAGCATCTGAAGGAACATGTAGAGAAGCCTTAGCACCCTTGAATGTACCCAGGCCTCCTTCTAACACTTCGGCGTAGTCTTGGACTAGGTGTTTGACGTCGGAAAGTGCGTGGATGTTCACTTCAACGTCAGAGATGCCGATGCCCAGCTCACGCATCCAGTTGCATCCAAGAAGAGTGGCGATCCGTCTCTGGTCAGAAAAATGGATAGGTCGGCCTCCCTGCCATGAAACTTCACACTGACGTCGGCTTTGCCCTGAAGTTGTTTTAGTTCCCCGGAATAGCTTCGCAGAAGCACTTGCGACGGCTGCACAGGAACCAAAGGCAAAAGCTAAAGAATACGCGACTTGGCCATGACAGAGACAATTGCCACCGTGTCCACTTCCATGCGGAGCGGCTTGCCACAAACGTCAACAGTGACGGTGAAAGGCGGAGGCGGCGTGGCGTAGTCGACCGGCCACATGTCAAAAACTTCACAAGATGAAGTGGTAGAGGCGTCCTGCTTGCGTACCATATTAACACGGTGACAGTTACTCGACGACGGTGAACTCGACAACGGTGATCTGCAAACCGAGAACGAATGTGCCTTGGTAGGGCTGTTGCTTTGAGCTTGGCTGTCCCTTCGTCTCGAATTGCACACCTTCGGCAAATGACCTCGTTTGTGGCAGTAAATGCAGATTGTCTTCACATGCTTGCATTTTGATGCAAGATGTCCATCCCCGCAGCGATAGCATGTGACGCCCCCAGAACCTGAAGAGACACGGTGAGTCGAGAAAGCGCTGCTTATGTTTGCTTGCGCTATCTCACCTGCGCCCCTTTTTACTGCTTTCATTGCCAAGGCGGTCTGCACGGCGTTGTCGAAGATGAGGTCCGGTTTTTCCAAAAGTCTTGTCTGGACATCCACGTTGTTTATGCCACACACGACGCAGTCGCAAAGCATGTTTTCGAGTTCAGCCCCGAAGTAGCAGTGCTCGGACAGGCTTTTTAGTGATGAGATGAAACTGCCGACGGATTCCCCTTCCGTGCGAACGCGCGAGTTGAAACGAAAACACTGCACGACGACAGAGGGCTTCGGACAATAATGGCTTCCAAGAACTTGAAGAATCTCGTCCAGCGTTTTCTCCCTGGGCTTGGCGGGCTTGACCAAATTGCGGAGCAAAGCATATGTTTTCTGCCCGCAGCAGCTGATGAACACGGCAGTACGCTTGTTTGGGGCGACATCATTCGCCAGGAAAAATGCTTGGAGCCGGTCCACTAAACAGGGCCAGTCATCTCCTCCCCCCTCGAACGGCTCGAGGTTGCCGAAACTTGGCATGGTGAACATATGGCAGTGCGGTGCGGGAACGAAGACTTACATGAAACTTCCTTTCATCCTCGTCGCCAGTTGATACATGTGTAGATTAACGGATAGCCAGGCAATAGTGATACACCGTGAACAGTAGGCCATCAGGCCCACGAAGAACATGAGAATATGTTGAGTCCTTTGCCTAAAATGAACTGTGTCTATTATTTCCAAAACGGCGACCCCCCCCCCCCCCCCCCCCTGCTGTGCCAGGCTAGCACAGCTCAACACAACTATCAGCGCCGTGTGGGGGCGCTGCATTTCAACCAACATTGTAATAAACACCTCAACGGTGCGCGCGGAGAAAAAGAAAAGGCTTCGGTAGAATGTATGCTCTCTCTCGAAGATGATCCAGACTCCAACCAAATGTTTTGAAGAAACCCGACGTTTCAAACCGACTTGGTTCCTTCCTCAAGGGTGACAGCGGGGCTACGTAGCAGCGGCGTCTTCAAAGCACTCCCAGGGCTGATAATGACCCCCCCTCTCTGCCTCTCGTTTTGCCGTGGAGCGCAGTCCATGTGTAAACACTGGGGGAAGAGTTCCGACAGAGCGGTTGATGTTATGGGCTGTCCTCTGTATGTGCCAAGACACAAGTAATAACCTTCTCCACCAGTTCGGCTCACTTTCCAGGATGGCCGTCGCTTCAAAATTTATCCGGTGATCCAACGTCTCAGCAAGTTCGGCGACTGTGCTGCGTGCCCTCTTTGCTGAGCTTCCGCGCATCGTTGGCGTACTGCTTCAGTCGTTCGGGTAGGTTTTTTGTCTCGCCAATATGCCAAGAGGGGCACTCGGCGCACGAAATTTTGTAAAGGACATCGCGGGTTTTGTCCATTGTTGGCCGGTCGTTCCGGCGGGGGAGGAGGCGGCCCAGTGTACACGAAGGTACGTGTGCGATGCGAACCCCTTCTTTCTTGAAGATCCGCGCCGGCATTGTGGACCTCAGAAAAAACGGATACCCAAAAAACTTTATTCGAGCCGCCACCCGCCGCGCAGAGCAACATAGGATACGAAAAAAACCCCAATCAACCTTAATTGGCAGCCTCCCGAAACGAGTACCGGTCGCATACGTTCAGGGAACCAGCGAAATGTTGGCGTGGATCTTCAAGAAGGAAGGGGTTCGCATTGTGCACATGCCTTTGTGTACGCTGGGCCGCCTCCTCCCCCGCCCGAAAGACCGGCCAACGATGGACAGGACTCCCGGTGTCGTTAACAAAATTCGTATATCGGTGAGACGAAAACCTACTGGAACGACTGAAGCAACACGCCAACGATGTGCGGAAGCTCTACAAAGAGCGCAGCCCAGCCACCAAACATCCTGAGACGCTGGATCACCGGATAAATTTAGAAGCAACGGCCATCCTTGAAAGCGAGCCGAACTGGAGGAGAAGGTTATTCCTCAAGTCGTGGCACATACAGAGGACAGCCCATAATATCAACCGCTCTCTCAGAGCCCTTCCCCCAGTGTATACACACGGAGTGCGCTCCACGGCAAAACAAGAGAGAAAGAGGGGGGTCATTATCCGCCCCGCAAGTGCTTTGAAGACGCCGCTGCTACGTAGCCCCGCAGTCACCCCTAAGGAAGGAACCAAGTCCGTTTTGAAACGTCGTGTTTCTTCAAAACTTTTGGTTGGAGTCTAAATCATCTCCTAGTTTCATAACCAAACAGACCGACTTCTGTCGAATGTTTACATTCATGCTCTCTCTCAAATGCCGATCTGTGACGCGCCTGTGCCACGCTTCTCCCTTTTCCGTCCCTGCCACATAAAGACCCTTCAACTCAGGCCAACCGGCTCGCCCTCCGCCATCTCCTGACGCCGTGAAGCTCTCGCTGAGTGGTATCCCGTCCTTGGACTACTTCGACCGTGTCCCCATCTTTCTCTATTTTATATTTACTTGTCACTCCATCCCTTTTAATCCCTCCTTATCCCCTTCTCTCGTGAGCCACTGTTGAGGTGTCGCACTTGGATACAGTTACGGGGCTCAGTTTTATCTTCTTTTCTCTCATTTATGAATCACTCCCCCCCTCCCCCCTTCAATGCCGTGAGCAAGAGAGAGAGGAAAAAAAAAAAAAAAGAAAGCTGTCGCAAAGTGCTGGCTCTCGCTCCTGCGCCAGTGCCATGCTTCCCCTTTTCCCTTTCCTGCCACGTAGGCCCTTTTCTTTTCAACAACGCGTGCGAAGAGAGAGAGAGAGAAAAAAAAGCTGCCACGGAGTAATGGTTCTCTCCCAAATGCTGATCTGCTTCTCTCTGCGTAGAGACGCTCCTCCTTTCTCGTCACGTGCTGGCCATGCTGCAACTGCCTAGTGGAGACGCAGTTATTGTCATCGTCGTCTATAGATTCGGCACTGGACAATGCCGCGCGCAACTTTTTTTGCCAGGAGAATGCTGAAGCCGAAGTAGAAATGCTTTCCAAGCTGCGTGCAAAATTGACTCGCTGCAAGGCAAGTGTGCACAGTTGCGCATTACCGATTACTTCAATTAATGATGGATGTCCTGTAATTTGCGAATAAATGTAAGTCTTCTGAAACTTCCCCTTGTGTGTTAGCTCAATACACATGCCCCACTGCATGGCAAGCCCTCCATTCATTTCGCTTTCATTATTTCGAACTTATCTTAATTCGAACAAATTTTCGGGCCCTTTCGAGTTCGAATTATCGAGATTGGACAGTATAATCTTCAAAAAATTCCAAGGAAGAGTTGGTGGGGAAAGGTCAAGGCACCCCAATGGGTTATTCACGCCTCTAATAAATATTGAAACGGTGTATGAAAGACGGTGCTTTGGAATACATGTGAGTAGACGTTAGAATAAACGTGAATTCAGGTAAGGCTGATAGTAATGCTGAAGATGATCAGATAGGACCTTAGGTCAGCAAAAGTAAGTGGAACTCACTCAGCCTCCCTCGAAAAATATATTATGCACTTTGCACTCACTTTGACTAACCAAATTTTCCTGAGCCGAACTCATTCGGACTCATGCTCTCGAAAATGTTCTTCAAATGAACTCACTCGGACTCAGACACACAAAAATATCACTCACCCGGACTCACTCAGACGCGCGGCTCTATCGCCTTTTGCTGAGCGAGTCCCAGTGAGTATACTTATGAGCGAGTTTGCCCATTCTATGATCGCAGGAGTGGGTACAGGGTAGTAAATGATATAAAAAAACTGAGAATAAGTGAGGTAAACACCAACACTGACAGGCGAGAGAATTGCAAAAAATAATATAAATATAATTATATAAGTGTGTAGTGTGAAGCATGCAGCGACATAAAGTTCAGGAATAATAAGACCAGAACAAGTGTTCTTGAAAGAAAGAAGCAGTTTTGGTGCAAGGTTCATCATGCAAAGTTCATTAACCTCACACAAGAAGCGCAAAGTTTCTGAACAACTAGCTTCAATGCACCAAATCAAAGCACTTACTTCGCTGCACCAATGAGCAGATCTTTATCATGCCGTCCACAAATCCACCAGTCCGGAAGATCCATGGATGGCTGGCAGAGTTTCAGTCTTTCGTCCAGTTCAGGATGTGGTAAAATCTCTTCTCTTATTTTGCTCAACAGTTCAATGCGTTGCAAACAACGGGTGGCTCTCTCTTCAGAGATTGGCTCAACAACATACTGCAGGTTCTCTGTAGATCAAACACAACATTATGAAAGGTTCAATCCAAATGCTAACAACCACATTCACAAAAAATCACTTAAAACTTTAAAGAAGGAAAAAATGCTCATTTGATGATATTGCTCTCTCTGCCTTCAAAGAAAACAGATAAAAATTATATTTATGTTGTGCATAATGCCCCCAACAACTTTTCCAGTAATTTCTTAATACCCCTGTCACACACTGCTAACTTAATGCAATTTATATGCCATTTGTATGCTGTCACATAAGAAAACTATGCCATTAGATGAAAAAAAAAATTTTTCCATCGAATGAGTTTACAATTCAATTTCAGATGGCATGCATGCATGGTCTTGGCGCCAAGGACTGCTTATGAATTCACTGCGTAACTTTTGTAATTCGTAAATACAGTTGAACCCCTTCAAACGAGACATGCACCAGGGAGCAGATTTTGTATCTTTTATAAGGTGTGTCTTAAAAGCAAGCAGCCATGTTTTCATTTTGTTATCAACCTACAGTGTAGGCATACTGCTGGCGCATATACACAATCTTGTTACATCAGTGTCTTTATTAAAGGGGTTCAACTGTCCTAGAATAACTAACTACCGGTCAGACAATGTAAGAGCATGTGCAAAAAATTCTAAACGAAAGCTACTCTCAGCTACAGCGGCTGGACAGGCTGGATGCTGACAGTGTTTCATTTGTGCTTTGCAGTCACTATATTTAGGATTGTGGGTGTTCATCGTTCAATTGCATGCAGTTTGGGGAGCAAAGTGATGGCTGCACGAATTAGCTGGCTCCATCTCATTTCTGCAGTCAAAGCGCCAGTCGCACTCCCACGCTCCCTCATAACGTCAGCCATGTTGGTTTTCGATTGGTTCTTGGCTTGACAAGGAGTTTGATCTCATTTGTGCATGCTGATTTGGCACATCCGTCTTTTTCATGATGTCCCGGCACAAGTGCCCTTCCCAGACTGTAAAATTGCAAAATGTCTCTTGATATCGGGGGCTTCACTTCTGGTGATACCAGTTGTCCTGGCCTTTATCAAAATCTTATCAAAGCAGCAGAGGGCAGCACATCCCGAAAGAGGCAAATTGTGTAAAACAGCTGTGCTTATATTCTTGGAGCAGATATTTAGTGATATAAACGATTTACAAGAATACACACACGTTACATGCAAGTTTTTAAACACCTATTTCTTCCGAAGTCTCGGCTCGGGGGCCTAGGGTCATGGTCACCATGTCAAAATTATATTTTTGTCCCGTGGCAGTAGGCAGGTAAAGTGCCACTAAGTTCACTTATTGTTATTAGTTATATAAATGTAGTACGATTTGCCATGTGTCAGGAGCATAAGCCATAAAAGCTCACAGTAGATTCAACACATGCATTATCACCTCTGGATGAGTCGGCGAAGTTCCTTTCTCCCAACAGGTACCTTCACATTTCCGTGCAGGAAAAAGGTAATCTCAAATCTCATTATGCAAAAGAGTATAATTATAAACACCTACTTTCCTAAAAGCAAATGATGAGTTATTCAATTGGTAACTAGAGTGCCTTGTATTAAAAATTCTAGCACTGCACTACCGATGCATAAAAAAAAAAGAGGAGGGGGGAGGTGATATCTTGTGGATAAAATAATGAAAGGATAACAGCTTTTGCCTGGCAAAGAATTGAAGAGGCCAATACTGCATATGCGCAAGGAGCTGAAAATTGAATGCACTGAAGAATTTGAAAGACAGTTTCTTTTGCAACCAATATCTCATGGCAGTAACTCCTGCCAATCTGTCCCCTGCACTAAAATGATAGATGAAGATGCAATGCTTTATTACACAAAGGCTCTTGTGGACATCTGTGCGCAAACCATAGTTATGAAAACAAAGCAGACACATCACAACAAAAACATAATCCTGTAATTTCATTAGAATATGCAAACAGAAACAAAAAAGCGGTGTTTACTGCAGCACATAACACAGAAGTCCTTCATATGTCCAATTTTTTTAGCAGACACTATTATTGCAGACTTTTTACAAATTTGCAATCATGTTTTTGGAATGGAAATGCATGCATAAGCTTCCAAATGGATAGCGATTAGTCCCCCAGGAATTTTTACCGCTCACTGGCAATCATGACATATATTGTCTACGCTCACTATAACGAACCTGCATATAACACTTTTAGATACAATGAACCATTATGGGAAACGTGTAGCAGCTACAGGCAATGATGCATTCCACTGCACCACTGCGCCGCAAGTACTGTGAGTGGCGACTTGCAGCGACTTGCGGCCACTTCAGTGTCAACTGGCATGCTATGAATCGCCTCTCAGTCAGCTACGCCTGCATTGTATCCAAGCGAGTGTGCGTGAAGGTGACAAGTATGATAAAACGGGATGGGTTCCAGAGAGTTAACAGTGCAGATTTTTTGGGGGCCCCAAATTTACAGAATCAATCATGTTTTCGATGTGACTGTGACGTAGCACAGATGCATGACAGAGTGTTTTGAAAGGCTGATTTGCACAGCCAGCCAGTGTAAAGCTCAAAGCATAGGCCATCACCATCGGTGTTTGTAAACATTATTTCTTATCATTTTGATTCTTTCTGTAAACAAAACTCTCACATTATACTATTCTCACCCAGCTTATTTTTTTATCCTGAGTAATACACCTCTCAGAATTCTGGCCATTCTTCTTATTGATTCTTGTTTTTCATACTCATGCCGGTTCATGACTACACAATTCAACAATTCTCTTCCTATTTTCAGCACCTTGTTTCATAAATTTTGTATTACTTTATGCAATGTTATACGTGTAAGCTTACTTGGTATTCTTTATGCATGATTGTCTCTCATTTCTGCTGCTTTGCCGACTTGTAACGGGGTTGGGACAACGTCAAGCTCTCTAGCTTTTAGTCCTGTACTCCTCCCATCAAAAGGGAATAAAATGATTTATTTATTTTTCCTGCCTGTTGAGTAAACGACGGCATTTGTGTCTGGCATGAATTAGACACAACCCCTTCCTATGCAGGCAGTTGTACGGTTGCCAAACTGCATATGTTATGTTCAGTAATGCATGGCATTTCCACGAAATTTTCTTGCAGTAGTTCAGCTTCGTTTCTAGAAGTTGTGTAGGCTTCGGCAGTCCTTGAGTAACATTATCATATGCCAGCATTGCCAATGATTTTTCAGCTGACAAGTAGCGCAATAGAACAGTGGAATGCAGCTTTGCTTGGATGCACAATACATAGGGAATAAATTTTTAAATTCTCACGGTCTCCAATGCATTTTGCCTGGCATGCAGCACTTTTTCTTTAAAATGAACTTTCGCTTAAAACGAACGATACCTGCGTGACCGTGGAAATATACATAATTTCAATGGCATGAAATTGCACTTATAGCGAACGTCTCTGAGCTCTGCCGATCAGTTAACGCGAGCTGAGTGGGCGCTCCGGCGAATTTCCAGGAAGCCACTTTCGACCACTGATAATGCAACGGCAAGGTGCCCATAGACATTTACTGTTAAACGCTAACCTGCGCACCGCTCTAGTTGTCGCTCTCCACAACCGTTTTTTGTCATGCACTCCTCCGTCCTTTGTCCCCCCACCCTTCTAAGCCCCCTGCATCACCGGACGAGCCCCATGTTTTCACACTCCTCAAGATCTTTCAAAGGCCGGTCGGCCAACTAGTCTCCAATCGGTTCTTGATTGCCAGTTTTGCTACACTATCGTTGGCGTTGCCGGCTTGGAGTGACGAGACCATTTTCCAGCATCTTCGACCACCGATTGTACCCTATCATCTGCATATTGTCTAGATCGTTGTCGTATTGTTACAGTGCATGAGCTTGCGCTTTGCCAACGACTGATAACACGCGATTAGTCCCCCCGCGTGCGTAAGCGTAAAAGCGGCTGTTACACGGAACGAATCTCAAATTATAAAAGTCGGCAGGGCCGCTCAAGATTGCTGGAGCTACAATGTGATTTTAGACCTCTGCGCGTGACGACCACTCTCCCAAGTTTTCCTACGCTTGAGTTTCAACGCTTCGTGGGCCTTGCAAGCAAGCTACCCGACCTGCCTTTTCCACCCTATGTTTTGGTTTCTAAGCTCGCCTCCCCTTCGTATGCTCCTCTCTCTTCACTCTATCGCAACTCCTTCACCCATCTCTCGCAAGCATGCTTGCAAGTCTGCTGTCTTCTCTTTATCTCAACTTCTAAGTCCGTCTCCACCGCTCAGCGACGCCAGCAACGCTGGCTCGAATTCAGAAGTTTTGCTTTTTGTCTAGAAACTGGCTCAGAGATGGATGCTTCATGCGTCCTGCATTCTACATCGTGCGTGTGTAATCAGGACGCGAATGTCAGGCCGTCTGCGCTTTTTACGGCCGCTAATTAAAACATCCAAAGTGTGATCGCTTGTGGCTTGGGCGCCATCCGCATGTTTAGACTTATTTGTGGGTGCCATGTTGTGGAGCGCTTGCTCATATCTGTTGACCGCCCGGCAGTCTACTTGCTGCTTCTGGTGTCCCTGTATTCAGCTGTGGAGAAGGTGAAGGTTTCGTGGACAGCGGTGGCGGCTACATGTGTTTTTAAACTGTTCTCGCGAGGCTGACTTCACCGAGGTGGGAACAGATACTGAGCCTGAAGCTTTCAAACAGGAGCGCCGCGGCGGCGGTTTGTGGCAGTGTGTCGTTGGTTCCGACATGGGAAAGCGGGCGCGACGTCTGTTGCGATGATTTCATTATGCTGACATTTCAGAACCGCGCACACATAAGGGCACTGTGAATGAAATGCGCGGCAAGAGCGATTTGAAGGAATCGGATGCCAAGGACTACGAAACTTTGGAGCCAGTACCCACAAGCAGGCCTGTCGCAACTGGCTACATTAATAGCCTGAGGCAGCTTGTACATATGCCACGGGCCTCGGCAAAGCGCACGCTGCCACTTTAAGTAAACTCGAGGCCATCGTTATCGTTTCTGCTTTTCGAAAACTGTGCATCACGAACATTTTTGGGGAAAAAACTTGTGTTTTCACACGCAACTTTTTTTAAAGCTGGGTCTCATATAAAGTGAAACCTCGTTAATTCGAACTCTGTTATTTCAAAATTTCGCTTAATTCTAAGTACTTCCCCGGTCCCATATTTTGTAATGTAAGTCTGAACAAATAATTTGAAGCGGCGGGCAGCACAAGTCTGGTTAATTCAAAAGCTTTGGGGGCAGTGTGCCAATTCACGATCGCGATTCTGCCGCAAATTAGGGGAAACCACGGCCCCTAATTGCCACTGGGCAATGTACTTAAGCGATACCAATGAGTGGTAGCTGAAGCATCTCTGCCTTGCTATTTACAGCCCGAAAAAAAAAATTATATATAAAAAATTGGCCTTGTATCTGTATGTCACACTGCAAATGTCGTCGAAAGACAATAGTCTTGTGTCTAGAGAGAGTGAACAAAACGTTTATTTAGTGTTCTGCGTAAGAAAATTGGTGAATGGTATCCTGGAGGCACTGGGTTAGAGTGCCTCGAGTATGCAGCGGAGGCAAACGAGCGCATCAAGTCACGTCACTCATGAGACATGAGCACTATCTGGCAGTTATCCTGAAAAACGTTGCGCGCGGTGTGTGCACCCGTCTCTGAGGTAATAGGGCGTAGAACGCAAGGCGACAAGTAGGTGCCACCACCGTGTCGTCTTAGCGAAGCGGTGGAAACACTTGCCCTTTCGTGCAAGCGTTGCCTGGTCAGCGGAACGTGATAAACGCTACGGTCCTTATAATTACTTATGTATCACTTTTCTAGTAAGAGACACACATACAGAATATTGACGTGTTATCATGGTGCCTCAGATATGCGCAATATTTGCTTTTTAATTGACAATCGCACAAGTATGTACGCTGAATCTTGAGCAATATTGGTGGGCGCTGCGGATGGAGTCGGCCGCTTGGAGTATCGTTGGATACCGTTAAGGGCAGACAAACAGACAAATGCACAGACAGGACAGACAGACCAATATTTTTGCGTCGAAGGTCCCCAGGAAAGACGTCTTTAAAAATAAAATTGTCTTTAAAAACGAAAAACGACCTCGTGATCAGCTGAAATAGGCACCTGTGGAAAACAAGATGTGCTTCACTACAGTAAAGTAATGACGCGCGGGCAGCATGTTGCACGGTTCTCGCAACGTCAGTGCGTCCTGATTATCCATTCTTTTGGGCAATTCAAGGAAATTGATAAAGGACAGTCTGGTGGAATTCGCGATGCATGCGAACCTCTGAGTGCCGGTTGCTTCAGCTATTTGCGCACTTGCACAGCTGGCAGAGTTCTTGCCTGCAATGCATACTTCGAAAACTTGGACCAAAAGCTTCAATGATGTTTTCCAGCCAAAACACACCACGAATTTCATCACACTGTTCATTACCGAATTCTTTATTTTATGAAAAAGAATGGGCGAGTGGTCGCATCATGACATGCTTCGCATCATGACGTGCTGACGCAGCAAGGAACAGGCGACATGCTGCATGTGTGTCACTACTGTGTTGCAGTGAAAATGTTTTGTTATTTACAGGCGTGCATTTCAATCGATCAACTTTTTTTTCTTGCGCTGATAGCGATTTGGCCCTGGAATTCCCCCTTGTTTGTGACAAAACTGTGACCAGGTATTGTTTGAAAAAATAACCCTTAGCCGGCAGAGCAAACGACCAGTCCTGATTAATATGAATAATGTCAAGATCCTTGTAATCCACTTTTAGTATATTCTGTTAATTAGAAAAAACGCTTAATTCAAATATTTCTCACGGTCCCGGTGACTTCGAATTAACGAGGTTTTACTGTACTATGACCTTTGGGATATAGTAGGTCATGCTCAGGTTCATTATAAGCGGACTCGACTGTATTAAACACAACAAAACAAAAAAATCAATTTTTTTCGAAAAAAAAAAAAAACACTTTTTCAACCTGCATCTCCCCTTAATGTTAATGTTTACGAACTGCAATAAGGTGCAAAAACAGCAGCAGCGAACAAGGGAGAATTGCTGAATGTGTTGATTACTTTACGTTAGCGAACTGTAGACTGCAGACTCTAGATCACTTTGTCAGCTGTCCCTTATTCCTCCAACATGATAAAATATAAAAATATCAGTCAACTTGCATATAGAATAAATTCACAGCAAACTAGCTACAGCATGTAGTTCATAAAGGTACCTATGGGATCACTTGCTTCACACAGCGCACACTAATAGTACAGTGTTCCCATCAGTTTCGGAAACACAGTCATAGCGGAAAAGTGACAAACTTTGTTCCAGGTGCGTAGTTCCTATAGTTATTGGAACAGTTAGCAATACAGCAATTCATTTGCCACATTGCAAAGCACCGCTAACAAGCTGACACGGCTCTGCTCATTGGTAGGCTACTGCACGGAGACTGCCAATTCCTTTCTTCCAATTCCACAACGCGGTGCCACCGGCTCAGTGCACAGTTCACATTCAGCCTTAGTTTGGTTTGTCTATTAAATCAACAGCGTGAAGTTAACTTTCAGCAGACCACGATAAAAAATCAGCTACAAGGGACGAAAAGAGCGCCCCCCACCCCCCAATCTCTCTCTCCAAAATTGGATGCATAAAGTGTGCCGTAATTACTCGAATCTAAGGCGCACCTTTTTTCCGGTTAAGCGAGTTCATAAATCGCATGCGCGTTAGAATCGAGTACGAACAAAACAATTACGGTCAATCTATTGCCATCGGCAAATCCAAAATGGCCGCCCCCTACGTGCGTCGGCCATTTCTGCCTATGTGTTTCCCATGTGCGGCACTTCGTACGTGAGCTGAAGAGTTCGCCATCTAGTAGTGCATAAGCATCGACGGCGTGGAAGGGCCGACTCCAAAACTCGAGTGCACCACGATGCCGCTTTTAAAAGAAAAGTCATCGCGTGTGCAGAAACGGACGGAAATCGGGCCGCATCGCGATTGTTCGGAGTTCCCGAAACGTGCGTGCGGGACCGGCGGAAACAAAAGCAGAAGATTGTCGACAGCAAAGCTTCACGCAAAGGCTTTAGTGGATCACAGCAGGGTCAGTTTCCGCAAATTAAAGAGCTACTCGGCGAGTATGTGCTTGAGCAGCGAGCGGCACAGCAGCCCGTGACGACAGAAGTGCTCCAAGTGCGGGCTATGCAATTAGCCTAAGAAAAAGGTCTAACGCAAAGCCAGTTTAAAGCGAGCAGGTGCTGGCTAACTAACTTTATGAAGAGGAAAGGCTTTTCCCTCCGAAGGGGAACATGCATATGCGAAAAGTTTTGCGGAGAAGTACGATGAAAAGCTTCACAGTTTTCAGAGGTTCGTCCTAAACTTGCGGCGCAACAACGGCTACCTGCTTGGGCAAATCGGGAATGCCGATCAGTCGCCTCTTTACTTCGACATGCCTGGCACCACAACCGTCGAGAAGGGGGCGAAGCAAGTTCGCATGCTGACATCGGTCCACGGTAAAACTAAAGTGACGGCAATGCTCCATTACACGTCAGATGGGCACAAGCTTCGCCCGTACCTCATATTTAAATGAAAGACGCTCCCGAAAAGAGTCGTTTTTTCGAGTGGTGTGATCCTGCGGGCCAGCGAGAAAAATGGGTGCGCGTTGCAATCGATGTCTTACGTTTTTTTTTTTTTTTTTCGCGGTGGAAATCGGGTGCGCGTTACAATCGAGGGCGCGGTAGAATCGAGTAAATACGGTACTTTTGCTGTGTTGTTACAGGCTGAAAAAAAGACGAACACACCACTCTCTGCATGCTAAGGCCACGGTAATTTTAGATTGCAGCTGGCAACATTGGTGGCTTTGGGCCAAGCCAATCCTCTAATCAAGCTAGTCTGAGAGGACATTGGTCACGCCAGTGGTTCAACTCTGAGTTCAAGTGTTGCACCTCACTGAAATGTGGAGCAAAGTGATTGCAACATTGCTCAAGGGTGCTTGCTCACCAATCCCTTTAATAAATATGGTGCAAAGTGATTGCATCATCGCTCATGAGTGCTTGCTCACTTATCCCTTCAATCACAACTTTCTTTTTGGGCAAATCGTAAATAGAAAGCTTTTGTCTGTGTTTTGTGTTCAATGTTCACCACTCATTATAGCAAGGTTATTAAGCACTGCGACCAAAGTTTTGAAATTAAGATATTCATGTGCTCCAAGCAGGTGAGTTCCAACTATCCAATAGACCTTTTTCAAGCACACTAGCGCCACCAACAGGCACGCAAGTGCTTATGAGAAGAGTTTGTATGCCGCAGCAACCGTCATACGCGCTGGCCTCCCGCTTCAACTTTTCATTAGCCCCATGCCAGCGCTTCTCAAATCAAGTGAACTCAGCAAGGTGTGATATCGTGATTCACTCACTAACATCAGTGTTTAGGTACGATGGCCTGTCTACGATTCACACTTGTCCCCCTGTTCAAACAGCTGAGCAGCTCAGAAGCATCAGTTACCATATTTACTCGCATAATCCTCGCACTTTTTTTGCCGGAAAACTGATGCAAAGTTGGGGGGTGTGAGAATTACGAGGGAAAAACTTTCCATGAAAACTTACATAGCGAAAAAGAAAACGAAGTGGCCGCAAATTGGGATTCTTTTACCAGCAACTTACAGCAAGCTTCAAAAAGTACTAATTAAAATTTACCTCAACAATAAAAGCAGAGGTTCAACACAAGGCAAGATTTATTTGAGACACAAAAAGTGCAAGCAAATAGTCGAGAATTAGAATACCACACGCAAAGCTTGTGGGCCTTGCGGGCGTAGCGGTAGCGTTCGTCGCTCAACAAGAGCCCTCCCTCAAAAGGTAAGCGTAGGATGTCAGTATTGGGCTGATGGCTATTTAACAGAATCGTCCACAGTTTCCTTCTCAAGAAATAAAGTTTACCATCAATCCCAGTTTTAGGCACACGGCAGGCCCAACACGTTTTGGTGGCTTTCAGCTGCCATCACCAGTAGCGAACACAAAACTCATAGACTCCGAAGGGCCTACCGGCGGCCCTGTTCCCGTTGTTTAGTGCATGATCTATCACTTGCAATTTGAAGCAGCCGTGTAGCTTCAATATCACCCCATAACGTGCCAAGATTACAGGCACAGCATACAAAACATGACGCAACGTGCACTGGCCACTTCGGCTTGGCTTGGATTGGATTGAATCTGCGTGCAATAGTACGCTTGATGCTTAAGAGATGGCACCAGATGGCGCGTGCTATCATCATCAGTGGCTGGAACGAGCAGACGACATTATTGCAGCAGTGTTCAGGGGTGCGATAATTACTCGAGGAAACAAAGAAAGCGTATTTTTCTTGGGCAATGAGGGGGGTGCAAAAATTATGCGAGTGCGAGGATTACGCAAGTAAATACGGTAATTATTCTTGTCCTTTAGCGTCAGTCCGCCTTCGGCATAAATAAAAAACACTACAACTTGGTTGCCTGAAAGGTGCAAACACTGTCCATGAATTCACGAATGCATTAGAAATCAATGTCATTTGACTCTGTTTACGAGTAAATTGCACGGTTCCAGTATATTTAAAGAGCACTTTAGAAATAAATGGTGTTTTGTAAAATAATATATGTTGATTAGACAGTGTGCGTATCGATTGCACAATATGCACATACCAACTTTCACTGGCACTATAACTACAGGTTGGAATAAAACTTACAAGATGAAAAAAAAAGAGAGAAGTAGGATTAGGAAAGAAATACGCACACCGGAAACGCTCACTCACGACTCAAAGGTTATCGCACGTGTTAAAAAACGTATGTTACAAAATGGGGGTGCATCGCGCATGCCATAAAGAGGCACAAAAAGGCAAAAAACCAAGATTTGTATTTACAGTTGATTAATAAAGTTGAGTTAGTAGTGTTGTTAGGATAACGAAGGTATTTAAACAAGGTGTGGTGTTCTCTATGACATGTCTCTGAGATTTATCACGTGGTCTGGTTAAGGTGACTGTGCAAGATTACCAGGCCTTCAAAGATGAAATTGCATTTGCATGACTGAAAATGCAAGGTGCGATAAGATGGCTTCAATCAATAAATTTTGATGCTCTTTGAGGCGCATGTTGATACATCAATCCGTCTGACCAATGTATATATGTGAACATATCAGGAATTCAGTTAGCAACTCTTGCACAACAATTGAAATAACGATTGACATGCCATTCATAGCACTTTTCTCTGCCCACTGCAGACCCCTGCGACTTTTTGCATTCCACGGATGAAATGTTACTAAGCTTATGGTGTGGAAAATGTAACCCCCACCTCGTATTGCTTCCCAATTTCCTTTAAGACTGTGCAAAACGTATTCATAAAATAACAGCAATATTCTTAGTTTCTTTGCGGGCGAAAGTCGTTCGAATTCATCTTTGTTTGCAGTGTGAATGAGCTGTTCACAAACCGATGCAATATGATATAGGCAGGACACTGCACCTTCTTGCAGTGGAAACTATTGCTTAGGTAATATTCCCACATATTTTTGTTTTTTTTTTCTTTGCCAAGTGTAAGTACGACATCATTATTCCTCATTGAACAATATTCGAATGCACCGACGTAAAATTCAACAGTGGTCTCATTGCAACAGGATGGAAAGATGGGCTAGTTGGCAATTCATGATGGTTCAGCAAACTGGGAGCGCAGGGGTAAACACAGACACAAAGCAAAGAAGAGGCACACAGCATGAGCGCTCAACTAACAACTGGTTTATCCTCACGTTTGAAGGACATATAAGTACACAAGGGTGCGCATGTCAACAGAAATAAGATGATAGTGTGAGCAGCAAGCGTGGCATTCATTTGAAGCACTTGTCTACGAATTATCAATATAGTTAAACTCACAGTCAAGTAGTGATAATGATGGATGGCTAATACAATGATTCTTATTTCTAGAAATGTGATATGCTTCGGAAATTTCACGCGTGGTTTGAAGCGGATACCGGAAAAGTACACTTGTTCTTTCAAACAACGATTGACACTTGCAGGAATTGCGATGTGAAGCTAAAACGAAAAAAGGAGTATTTTTCAAGGAACTCAAGTGCTCCCTGAGGCGTAGTTCAAACATCGCCCGGTCTGGCCGATGTACACGCGACCGCACGTTAGCGGTATGCTATACACCACTCGTAAAAAGCACATAAATTGTTTTGCATGTTTCTGTTTTTTGACATGCCTTGCGTCTTCCTACGCACCATGGCGCAGATACGGCCTAATTTATTAGCGCTCATGCTGTGTGCCTCTTCTTTGCTTTGTGTCTGTGTTTACCTCTGCGCTCCCAATTCGCTGAACTTACGAGGTGGGGGTTACATTTTCCACACCATAAGCTTAGTAACATTTCATCCGTGGAATGCAAAAAGTCGCAGGGGTCTGCAGTGGTCTCATTCAATGCGGAATATACTTAAGCATCTTATAAGAAGCCGCAAATTATGAGAACAAGGTATCTTGCACGTGAATTCTAGTTCCATTCCTTAATCTTTAAACACATTTAGAATGTGTTTATTTTTCCCTTTTTTTTTCTCAGTGCATGACTTGTCTATAAAAATTTTAAAAATTCTATAGCTGTAACACTTCTCTACAGTCCTGTGTGAATGGTCTAAACAGCGATAGTATTAAAAGCCATAGCGCCTCATGAGCAGTTCATCGTTCAAGACCTATGAATTCAGTGTTCAAACTCGCATTCCTCACAATAGCATGTTGTGACCACATATATTGGTACGCAACAACTCGCATGACGCTCATCTTCTACGTTCTACGTACACCCACCCAGTGATACCTGCACTGACTGCGTTATTCATTTCACTTTTCATGCGCAGATATACGTTCAGGTGTGTTAAAACCCTATTCAACAAGCAGTGGCATGTTCTTTTCGTTTTGTGCTCTCACGGCGCCAACGAGCAGCGAGCAGCCGAAAAGCCGAAAAGCGAAAATAGTTTATTTCAAGCTGATCAACAGAAGTGGAAAAACCTGTAGAAACATTTTATTATAGGGCTAAGCTTCGATACTGCACAGGAGCCAAAGCGTCCCTGCACTTATTGTAATGGCACTTGATCATTAATTAGACTTTATATGCTGTAATTTCATTAAAAACTGCTGCTGGTAGTTCAGTCTTTCGTAAGTATGCTTTCAAATAAATTCAGCATAAACCTGTGGAACTTGCCTGCCCAAACTAGGACAAATTGAAATTATCATCACATCGCGACTACCCCTGCCCCCTTGCTATCTCGCGGAGTTTGGATATTACGTACTTCAAAAAATATGGACTCATTTAGCCAAAGTATAACGGTTCGTTGTAACGAGAGTAGACTGTACAGTGTACATGAGCGATCCAAGCCAGTGCAGCAACAACTAGTGAGATGTGCCAACAATAATCTTAATTAAACAGGCTGTGGGCAAATGTATCCAAATTAGCAAGTGCATTCTGTTCTCTGGTAATTAAAGTCTTTCGTAAACATGCTGTCGAATACATTCAGCATAAACCAGTGGAACTAGCCTTCCCATACTATTCGCAATAGAAATGATCATCACATCACGACTCCCCCTCCTCCCCCATTGCACAGGGTTTGGATATTACGAACTTTGGATAATACAAACACGAGCATCATCTGGCAGTTATCTTCGAAAACGAAGGAAGGCGTGGGCGCTTGCAGAGAAAGCTGCACGCCTATCTCGGAGGCGATAAGGTGTAGAACGCAAAGCAACGGGCATGTACCACCACCGTGTTGTCTCAGCAAAACGTTGTTAACACTTGACTTTTTGAGCATTGCGTGACACTGTCAGCGCAGCGTGATAAATGCTACGGTCCTTAGAATTACTTCTGTGTGCTTTCTCTAGTATAAAGGCACACATACAAAACATCGAAGTGTTGTTATGGTTCCTCAGATATGCGCAATATTTGATTTTTAATTGACAATCCCACAAGTATGAACGCTGAAACTTGAGCAATATTGGTGGGCGCTGCAGATAGGTTTGGCCGTTTGAGGTATCGTTTGGGGCCTTTAGGGGGATTGTTACTGCAGAAATACAGACAAATGTACAGACAGACACACAGGCAGACCAAAACTTCGGTGTCAAAGGTCCCCAAGAAAGACTATAGTCTTTAAAAAGTATCGTGATGATTCACCTCCCTATCCGCCATGCCACAACACTGATACCGGTCTCTAGGCTAACCTGAAATTCGAGCCACTAGAAATGCTGAGATTTACCAGCTTGTTCCAAATGAAAATAACCAATATGCAAGAGATGTGCTTCAAGAACACGCACAGAATCCACCCCAAATAAAGGTAAACAATTACATAATGGAGTAATTAAAATTGTAAACAAAATAATTTGACAGCCACTTACCATCTTCCTCGCCTAATTTCCGCCCACACACACGCCTGCACATTGCCCGGAAGGCACGAAAGTACTCAGTCAAAGTGTCATCTCGTTTGCGCTCAAGACGGCCTACTGTGCGAAAGCCATCCCACACAAAGCGCTGCTCCTGGCGTCGATAGTCCACACCATAGCAAGACACTGCTCGATAGAACTCCGCTTCTTCACGTCTTGACCACCTGGTGAAGAGCAACAAAAGGCATCTTTTTACAGAACAAGCCTTTTAATGTACCCTCATATACACAACCGAAAAAAAGTGGTTAGTTTTTTATACAACATAAATATGTGCAAGATGACTGCTTATGTAACACTGATCGAGGTACACATTGATTGCTTGCTCAAATAAATCAATTTATTATAAAATAAAGTTTCTTGAATCACATTCTGTTTTGCCCAATGTGTGCCAGTGTGAACTCCTTTCACTGACATATGCCCAAACCACATGGACAGGGGCTCTGAAACATTTATTGAGCCCAATCAGAAAACTTAAATTATCTGTTCAAAAGCCGCTCTCAAGGAGCTCACTTAAGTAGCACATTTGGCGCAACTGACACAGCTGTTCAGCCACTGTAACAATCTTGAAGTACTTAAACAAAAAAAAGAGAGAGAGAGAAAGGCTTTCCCACAGTGAAACTGCAAGCATTTTTTAAGAAAGATTTTTCAAATTTTAGGAAATCTAGCAAAAATGAGATTAGATGACAATCATCAAGAAATGACTTAAGCACTTGCAACAAGCTCACCTCTGCTGAGTTTCAAGTCTACGTATTTCTCTCTCACGAATGGCAGCTTCAAACTTCTCTCTTCTTTCCATTCGCTGCAAGACCAAAAAAAAAAAAAAAAAGTTTAAGCTCGGTGCAACAACTATCATTACACACAAAAGCAAGCTAATGCACAACAACACCCAGAAGCAGACTGCAAGCTGGAAAGAAAGCATACGGCACAAGAAAGCTAGAAACACAATCATGTGAGCCTATGTGCAACGATGAAACTGTAAAGCTAATGAAACAATGCCAGCCAACAGCCTAAAAAAAAAAAAGACCAATGCCTAAGGAGTCTAGCGAATGAAGATAATGTCCTTGGTGTATGCAGGAAAAAAAACTTTCATTAGCCTACATTGCACCATTAGTAGTTGATAGAACAGTTCATCGAACCAGTAAAATCCTATATACTAGAAAAAGAGAAAGCCGCATTGATCTCTCTAAAGAAATCCTACTCTGAGAATATGCAAAGGCAGCACCTCCCCTCCATATTTTAAAATGTAGAGTCACTATAGTTTAGAATAAATTATTCTTTGTGTGGAAGCTTTCCTGGCATCTATGCAGTCATCATCATGAACTTAAGCAGCAAAGATGTACAGGAAACTAATAAAACGTAACTATATATAAGTAAAAGGCACCTCAATGCTTTTTTAAGGAGTGAGAATGATTTGACTGTACTAAGTAGGATGAGTAAGTATGCTAGACAGGATGCCACTACTTCATGGTCTAACTGGAGTTGTGCCCACTTATGGTATTACAAACAAAATTGAACGATTCATTGCACTGATTACTAAACAGTAAACTATTTAACTCTTTCCTCACCGTAACTGGCATGCTATCTCAAACATGTTACACTAACTAGACCTAACTAAAATTCATATGGCCACGAATTCTTGACATGTAAATAAATAATTCAAACTTTTCATCAATAAATGCCACACCAACTGTATAATCAGTTCTGAGGAGCTATTCTCCCGGTGCCCACTTAGTGGACATGTCCACTTTAGCCTCCACTGATTGGCTGGAGCTTGGCAAGATGTGCAATACCTGTTTCCAGTCTTTCTGAGCGACGTCATTTTGATGCCACGCAGTTTTCGCAACTCTTTACACAAATGAGAACAGAATGCACTTCACTGCAATGAATGCTGCGCCCAGAGATCCGTAGTTGGACACACATCGCTGAAGCCATGCCTGAATTCCATTTACGTTAGCCCATGAATTAGGCTTAACACTGCCACCCAGCTGATGCACCGAAAGGTCGATAGATACATATTCCCTGCATCGATGATCAAGCACCTCAAGACGTTCGTACACAAGTTCAGACTTGTCCCATTTGATTAAAAGTCCTGTTACTGCACCTTTCGTCCACTTCCTTTCTCTTTATGCTAGAAATGTGCTGGCAGGTTCGATGCATCGACGCGGTCAAGAGCGCCATGACGTCACGACTCCGCTCTTTTTTTGCGTAACTGACTGCGCTTCGCCCAAACGAACACCATAAGATTCGCGCCCCTGGTCGGCAATGTATTCCCTGGCCACTGAAGAACACTTGATATAAAAACTTTGCCAAATATGGAACCAACTCAATAGTCTATGCTTAGAAACGAGATTTTTTTTTTCTTTGTCACTCTTACAAGACAGAAACTCTATACATTGTTAAAGGCACGCTCCTGTTTTTCTGCTACATAGACATCAAGCAAGCTCGTAATCATCATAAATGCTAGGTTTCATTCATTAGAATCACTAAAACAGATACAAAACTATATCACCCCTAAGTAAATAGTTATAAAACTGTTCGCAGTGTCAAAAGCAACTTCCTATAGTCTTATAGTGACTTGCCTTGCTTTAGCTTTTAAAAGTGTGAAAACTGTTTTGTGAACATACTTTATTATGCTTATGCCAGAAACAGTACCTCAAAGCTTTTTCTGAAAGATGAGATATATATATTTTAAAATAATTTGACATGTTATAGAAAACGTGGCTGACATTACCACATTACTAAAAAAAAAAAAGCCCTCAAATGCTAAAAATATGCACTTTTTTTTTGGCGAGGAAAGAGTTAATATTTTAGTGAACTGACCTATTTATATAAGAAAACAACTGAATGGTTACAAGTGCGACACAACTCATTCAAACAATGTTTTCTTAAGAACACCTGAAGTGGCGCCAAAAGTTCAAAAGGCAACTCCAGCAATTTTTTAAAATCAGGAATGTGCTTGTTTTGGAGTGCTTTGAAATACTGTGCAAAGCGCTCAAATCTTCATTTACAATACATCTTACAATACATCCAATATTGAGTTAAACATACACTATACTCAAAACTGTGAAAACTGCAAAAGAAAAAAAAACTGCCCCATTTAAATTTAAACATGATACAAATGTGCTAATAATATAACTGCATATTTGTTAGAGGTTTCTGTGCTGTAGATTATGAGCAGAAAAAAATAGAACTAGAAATATAAATAGCCTAAAAACACAAATATTACAAACTGAAACACAGCATCAAAGTAGAGCTGCAGAGAGAGAGGTATGGCAGTAGAGATAAAATGCATACATTTACAAAGTTAAAACCCTCCACCTGAATAGCCGTTAAAATCTGCAACAAAAAAGAAAGTTCATGTCATTAACCTTGAGACAATGAAAGCAAACAAAAAGATCAAATCCAAGAGAGTTGTAAATTTAGAATATTAATGCCTCACAAAACTTGAACACAATGTACAGACACCACAGAAGGACATTAGGCCAGAAGATCCTACATGGCCACACAAATATTTTCATTATAGCGGGGTTATGCAGAAAACTACCAAAAAAAGTAAAGTTATGTAACACAACTGTGCTAACATATGTAAGAAAATATGTAAACTATAAGTTTATTACATCACTTCTCTGTAGAAATGTCTATGTGACCATGAATACTGTTTGACCCTAATCTGAATTTTGTTCATTCAATCATGACATACAGAAGCTGATGCAGTATTAAAATAAAATTCATGTGGGTCAGCTCTAAACATGGAAGTGACTGTAAACACTACTCTTTTTTTTTTTCTTTCAAATAGTAAATTTTCGTCTAATCATTATTGAAACCCTATTTTTTTTTAAGAACATAACGTAGTAAAAATGCTTCTACTTTCCTGGCAATGCTTCCTAAAGAACTGTATCTTTGTATGTCAGAAATTTTAAATGCCTATAAACTTATGCAAAAACTTCGTTACAGTTTACCTATTCACAATAGCATACTCTCCAAATATAGAGAGAACAAAAATACCATAATTTTTAGTTACTTGCTCTAAAAGATTTATACAATTGAAATTTGAAATCAACAGAATCTGTTAAGCTGTGTATACACGTTAAATGCAAAATTTATTGCCAGTGGGACTACATAGCCGCATTCATGGCTGGTGGTGAGCCCTAATTCGCTATGGTAGCATTTCCATGATTTGAACAAGCACAACAAGATAACCAGAGGCTGCAGAAAATTTCTACTAAGTGGAGCTCCAATGAGGGCTCTTCCTGGGAAGAAGTAGGGGCTCCTTAAAGAAAAATGAGCTTTAGCAAACTGGGCTGCATGGACTAGCAATTGATATCTCCAGTACAATCCATCAACGCATGCACTTCTTCAGGCAGATCAGTTCAAGAATTAAACACCAAATTTAGTGTAAAAAACGGCATGAAGAGAAGGCAGTTCTTAGCATTGGCGGTCTTACCTAGCTTTCATCTTGTCCAACAACTGAAAAGCCGTTTGTTCCATATTTTGAGAATACAAACTATTTCCACCCCTTTCCAGAGATATTACTTGTTCACTGATTCTTCATCACTTTAACCCTCCACCTTACCCTCAATTTCTTAGCTCTCAAGCATTGTATGAGATGTAGCAAAATATGTTGAAAAAAAAAAAAACGTGAACACCTAATCTAAATTGCTTCTAGTGCACACCCATGCACACTGTTGAGCTAAGTAATAGTATCAATGATGTTCTGCAAATAAATCAAAATATTAAACTCAACACTCCTTAAAACATTCTAGTTGAAAACATAGCTGAACTAATCGAACTGCAGAGTGCTCTGCATACAGTCAATTAACCTGAGCATTATAGCTCTGCACTAAAATTTAGTATCCCAGTGCTCTTACCCTACATGCAACAATGCAGCTGTCCTGAATAGATATAAATCCTCAGAACATTCACATGACTTACTGTTTCATGGCTTAAAGGGGTAAAGACACCAAATTTTGAGGCTATAAAAAGTCTGGTGTAGGCTTCCTTTGTATGCAAGGACACTCAGCCCCAAGTGCTGTACACAGCAAATAAGAATATATTTTAATTCACTTTCAAAGCGTGCCTCAGTGCTCATTCTTGCAAAGCGCTCATTGGCTGCTAAACTATACCAATTTTTTCTCAGCATGTTGCCATAGCCAAACTTGGTCATATTTTGCTAAGTGCTTCACAAGGTGATGCAAACTTGTGAAGATGACAATCAAGAATTTTAGATTGTTCACACAGTTCTTAGCTTCAGCACGGCGCGTTACCGTAGCCGTAAACATGAGAGATAGAAAAAGTGGGGCCACCTGGTGGCCCTATGATAAACCAGGCAAGCATTAAATTATTGTTTAGGAAAACTACTGTGTTCTATTTCTCTGCTGGTGTTAATTCTACATAGCAACACAGTTACAAATGGACTAACTTTTTAAAATTTTCTTCATCATGGTCACTGAGCGAAAATAAAGAAACACACCTAATATTGTGGTAGCACGAAGCATCACAAGATATCAAGACCACCACCTGACAACCCACTACTTTGCAGACATCTATGCATATATGGGAATACCATACACGTTAATATACTTCATTACAAATTTTTAGAAAGTGTGAACACCAAGACAGTTCTTCCCATGTGTGTGAGAAGTGGACAATGCAGCACTACAGGTATCAAAGCTTTGAGGGCTCACACCGAAATGCTCCGTGTGGCACAACTGATGTGAAGCCTACTCCAAAGAGTAGAAAGTGAGCAACCTTCCAACACGGTGTCGTCAATGTCCATCTCGGCATTCAGAAACCAAAAGTTGCTCCCACAAATAAAGCAATATTAAATTATTTAGCAAAAATACATGAACCTCATGTGTAATGCTTTCTGGAACAAATAGAAAAGTTGGCAACACATTACACAGAAACCACAAATTTGATGTCGCCACCCCTTTTCCTTAAACACACAGGTCCATAGAGGCAGCAGAAAATGGACACTTTTTTTTTTTGTCTGAATAAAAATAACACAACATGAACCATCATAAACAATATTATTTCTAGGAATTTGTGCAACAAACTATAGTCTGCTTAGAAGGGAGTCTGAGACTATGAATAAACTTACCTTAATAAATTTACTACCTAGTGTTCTTCAAATGTGCACCAAATGGAAAACATTAATCACAACTGGCTCCTGGCATTAGGGGCTTTTAGCTTGTACGTATACTTCTTTACGTTACCGTGTTACCGGATACTGGATAGAATCTGCGCATGCGCGAGTCTTTACAAAACGTAAACCATAAAGTTTCCCGCCATATAGGCTTTACGTTTTTGCCCTACCATTGTTAATAGAAGCTCGTGGTATCCGCACAGCAGGGACTTGAGCTGTCGAGTTGAAATAAGCGGAAGTGCGAGCGCCAATAGCCATTACACTGTTTCAACCAGATTACCAAAGCTAGAATGGCCCAGGAAGCCTAGGACATAGACGCCGTAAACGTGCCTGCTCCCGACAAGCTGGATAGATAGCGCCATCTAGCGGGGTAATAGTGAAAAGGCAATTACAAAATTGTTATTGCAAAAACATCATGCATTGTACGTCCAATGCAAAAACCGCATAGCGGCAATATTAAAAATGAGTTACCTTTTTAATCATTTTCATCTCAAAAACATTACGCGTAAGCCAACGTGTTCATGACTGTATATGCGCCTCGCGATTTTGCCACAATGGTGATTCAATTTTATCTACGTTAAATGCAGTTTATATGCAGTTAGCATCACCGTTTATGGTTTGCGAAAACGTAAAGGCATACGTGTTTACGTACGTACGTACGTACATGAACGTTTACGTATGAAAAGCTAGAACATTGAAGCATATGCGTTCCGGTAAGACGGTAAACGGAAACCGGTAACACGTTAACGTAAAGAAGTATACGTACAAGCTAAAACTCCCTATTAAAAGTGTTAAGATCAACTTGAACATAAGCTGAAACTTTTAGGAAGCTTTATTTACCTCCCACTTAAAGCGTGCTCGAACAAACAAGTTTCTAAGATCGCTGAAAGGATTTCTGTTCTCGTTCTGTTTGCTTGTTTCTATTTCCACAACTTTCTTCTATATGGAATACTTAACAACTTGCTCAACCTTTTGTTGTTGTAAGCTTAATTTCTAGTACACAAGAGCACCTATCCCTGTTGTCTTGCTTATCGACTCACTTTGCTTGTGTATGTGCCTGCTTCCATTGTGTTGCATGCACTTACTAGAAATTCCAATGAAACTTGTTCATTTACTCACTTATTTATTTTTTATGCTAGGAAAACTCCAAGTTTATATAATGTACTACTGAAGATCAACTTCCACTACTTTTTTATGAAGGGAATGGTGCACATTGGCGTGAGTGTGCCTCTTTATCTAGCTCCAATTTAGCACATTGCCACTGAAATGCTCCATGTGCCACAACTGATCTGGCCTGAAACCTACTCCCAATAGTAGAACCATTTATTGTTTTCGTTTATTTTTGCTTCATTTTCCCATAATTTAAATTTGAGAAACATTTTGTAAGTTTTTCATGTTGCATGTACTTACTTGTGCTTCAAGTTTAACATTTTTAGGCATGGACTGATGTAGATCTAACACATCTGAAACCACATGATGTAGATGGGCCCTGCAACACTTTCGAGCATGGACAAAAAATGCTGCCGACCAGTAGCCAAGCTCTAAGAACACATAAGCCAAAGAGTGGTAGTTCACCAAGGCGGAAATCTCGGCATGTTGGTATTTTATGTTTATGAAGAGTACGAGTGCACTGAAAACTGGGAGCCAAGCTCTGAAAACATGTAAGGCCACATGCAGCACTGTAAAATAGCGCTGCACACATCCTGGAATACATATTTAATTCTCAAAGCTAGAAATCGCTCACTCTTCTCTCAACGATGTAATAAACCCAAATGACCATTACATAAACCCTAAGTCCACGGCAATCGACGGATTTTGGGCATCGTTAGCTGCCCAGATACCTTGGTTACCACGAGAAGCTACTACGTGCCTGTGCAACCACATCATCAGTCATGCGAGTCACGCGTGCAAAGAAAAAAAGAAAGTGCAAACGAAAGTAGCTTCTTGCCCTTTTGTAATTCCCGTTTCCCTATATAGCCTTCAGAAATTTGCTGGTACAAGAGAAGAAGGCATTTAAAGCGTGCAGCATATCTCTATAACTCTGCTGGTACTTCACGGATTCTAAAAATCATTGCGGCAGTCCATTTCCAAAACAATAAACTGTTTTAATGAAGCCATTTAATTATTACTTGGGGAAGTGTTGCAGGGCCCCTTTAACATGTCACCCAAAAGTGTGCATAAATTGACCTCACAATGTTTATGTCCTTTTGTTGTATTGGTAATCAATGAATTGGTGTGCTTGTCTTACTTCCACTTGACCTGTACATTTAGTTGTAGGCTTTCTTTTGCATTGATGCAGCCTTTCAGGAGTAGGCCCTCTTATCTGTACAAGTTTCCCCACATTTGTGTTTAATACTTAAGCCAGTGTGAAATTTTTTTCCCATCCCATGCGCATTTTTCTTTACATGACCAGCACAAATAAATGGCTCTGTGTATTCGGTATTATAAAGCATAATCAGCTTAAGAGCTTTAGAACTAATTCAATTCTGAACAAGTAGCTACTCTGGATAACATTACTATGACAATATAAAAATAAATAGAAAAAATGGTTGTGTTTACAGAAGGCTAAACACTATATAAAAAAACACAAAATGATCGCTAGCATCTTCGGCAACAGCACTCTGAAACCTGTGATCCTTTGAAGTGAATTTGGTAGTGACTGCCAAACTAAGTAGACTCTCCGTGAACACAATTCTGTTAAATAGAACTGGTGCTTAAATGGAACTGCCTCTGATGCGACTAATTTCATACTCTTATTATGCACTGCTGTTCATCCATCAGCAAAAGAAACTCCTGTTAAATGGAACATATTTTTCAGGTTCTTTCAGGTTCTGCTTATTAAAAGTCTGCCGTACTACAAACCAAACTATAGCCTCAATAGAAGAGTCCTGCCAAGGTTGTATCAGGCCACTGAGCAAGATTAAAAATACCCAGACAGATTTCGAAACATACTTTTTGCATAAAACAATTAGCACAAAGTGCTTGTGATAGTTGCACTTTTTATCACAACAAACACTAGGTTCATTTCTTGCTGCCGTAGTCGACCAACACATATTACTAGTCATTCCGTGAAATGCAAGTCCAAATACAGGCCAAAAGGGCCTTCGGAACCTAAGGTTGCTTCAGGTTCGTAGCTGTAAGCACTTCACCTCTTCCATTACAAAGCGACCACATTATTCCCAACTAATTTATTAAGTATTAATATACTTAAACCTCATTACAACAGAGTTGTATCTTAAACGAAAATAAGTTTGATTTATGCAAAAATTATTTATAAAGGTTTATTCCTAACACTATATTTATTGCAAGACTTTGTTATAACTGGCACTTCATTACATCCAGGTAAGTTATGTCGAGGTTTCAGTATACTCAACATTTTAACCAGTTTATCAAACTACTCCATGCATTGCAAATATTTAAAAGCACAAACTGGAAAAATGTGTTTCCTAACTTTGAAGGCTTATATACTTTGATTTGACTGATTCAGTGAAACAATGTGAAACAAGATGCATATTCCTAATAGACAAATGAATCCTGCCGGTACTGAGCTAAGAGCTTCAAGTTAGTCTTTGCTTGCACCCAGCATGCACTGGTATGGATACATTAGCTGCCAATTAAATCTTTCTCCCTCTCACACACATGCACAAACAAAATTCTTTAATTGCAGTGTTGCACTGATCCAGTCAGTTGATTTCAAAACACTGGGATAACTTTAGAAAATAATTCACAGCAACTTAAGTACGTATAATTTCTGTTTGGTACGAGAATAATAGCCTAGTGTTCCAGCAAACCAGACGAGCAATCCCTAATTGCAATTGGAACCTAAAACAAGAAACACAACTAAGAGATATATTATTGCTTCCTAGATCATCACTACATGTCACGCATAATGCACAGACATCTTAAAACTCTGAAGCACAAAACCAATCTACAAAATAAAGAATAGAATATACCCACAAACATGCACAACAAAGGGCAACACACGGGTTTGTGGGAGGAGAAGGGAACAAAGGATGTCTCATGCAATGTTTTTCATAGGTTAGATGAATGCCTAAGTCAACAGCCAGCAACACAATGGGAACACATTACACACAAGACAAGCAATGGGCATTGAGCAACAGCCGAAACTTAGCACATATGCTTGGTGAATTCTATGCCACAAGATTCCTTATTTGCCCACTTTCCTACCATTCAAATATCTAATAATATCCATACTGATGAAAATCCCTAATGATTGGATGCCTGAATATTGAAATACGACTTCCAGAACAAAATTATGCAGCACTGATATCCTGCATCGAAGGGCACCTTCAGGGATTTGAAAGGGAGCTGACAAAGAAAGCTGAATCCAATTTCGATGATAGAAATGTCACAAAGTCTGACGCTGCACTACAATCAATGACATCTGAAAGAAGTGACTATTCCCACAGTGTATCTAAAAAATAATAACGAAATTATGGCCATGACTACATCAACAAGAAGGCCACTGACTAAACCTGGCATTTTAGAAAAAAGGAACTTTACCTCCTTGACAAAGATAAAAACCACGATCTTATATATTCCCCTTCAACCAATCAATGTTGAATAATCCTTTTACTATCATATTTTCCTACTGTAAGTGTTTCATTCTCAAACAAGATTGAAGACGAAACCAACCAACCACAGTCCACTCAAGGGGGTAAGAGAGCTATGAGAAGTCTCAAAAAAAAAAAAAAAAACATAAAGACTAAATTCCCAATAAAAGTGATGCAATGATTTACTACTAATGGTAAAACTAATAAACCATCTACTATCAGAAAATGTGCAAAAAAACCCAAAATAGTGATACGGATATACCACCAGAACGCTTCTCTATCAAACGAAAATTTAGTTGTGGAGTGAGCCATAGGTGTACAAAGGCTAAGACAACTGCCTACAGCAGCAGCAGCAAAAGCAGCAGCAAGTAGGCGGGAGGGCAGGGAGCAACAACAAGGGCCAAGCACAGGGACAGGGATCAGCCAGCTGCTAAACGAGCAGTAATGGTGCTGAAACAAGGGAGCTACAAGAGTGCCCACGCATGAAGGCTAGGTAAGACTGCACAACTGGGAAAGACACCACCAAGGTAAAAGGGAGATGGCAGAAGCTTCTACAAGCCGCAGAGACAACAAAGAGCTTGCCAAAATTGAAATGGCATCCTACCTGGTAGGCTGTGTTCTGCAAGGGAGGCACAACCAAGAAAACTGTTTAATAATTAATCACAATCCATGTTTGCAATGCACTCAACTCAAGCTGCAGCCCGCCAAATGTCACACAGTTAACCACTGGACTGTACTTGCCTGGAAGCAACTGCAGTTATTCGTTCCTACCCCACAACTCCTCACTATAGTGTGACATGGCCACAATGTCACTCTCGGAAAGACAAAATTGCCATAAATCAATAAAAAATAAACAACATCCCTATATAAAAAAAAGAAAATTGGGTACAAGAAATATGCAACATAAAGCCAACTATACAGAGGAGGTCAACAAATACACCCCCCCCCCCCCCCCCTTGTCCAGAGGTGTCATAACTAGGAGTACGTCTTTACGCTAGTAATACGGTATCCCCCAAGATGACACTTCAATACCACCTAATGGGCCTAGCAGTATTTAACCTATAAATACAAAGAATTAGACCAAAACCTATGACTGAGCTACAACAACCAGGTGATTTGGTTTTTATTTATAACTTTTCTTACCTTATATATTGCTATTACTATTACCTCACTCGCATTATAATAGCCAAAAAGAGAATGGAACAATGAATCGCAGGAAAACTAGAAATAATAAAAAATGATTAAAAACACTGACTAACATAACTGCAACTTGGTTAAGCAGAGTACATAAAGCTTCCAGGCATACCTAGATATTTTGATACTGATTTATACAACTCAGCCCTTTCTTAAATCTTTTGCAAAATTGGCCATCTATGAAATGCATTCATACCCTTTCAAATTGTGATCCTATTATTTGGATCGCATAAAGATTAACTATCCTCTCTTGAAGCCTTGTTTCTCATTATGTCATAAATAATGACCATCATGTTTCAGCAGACACTGCTTATCGACTGCAAAAATAGACTAAAGCAATTTTCCATTTTCAATATGCAATGCAGAAGACAACAATATGCATATGTTACCTATGCACCATAAAATATAATAGAACACAGAAGGCAGGAGATTGCAATGACTGCATCACTGTTCATGTAAGCTGCTACACACCATAAATTAATATTACGCACATATTACCATAAATTGATGCTATACTCATAAATTATGCAGAAATTTACCGCAGCCTTCTATCATTCGCTTCTTACTAAATGCAAGCTTATTATATGTTCATACCTAAGTCAGAGTACTGTCAGATATGTCACTACATAGACACATTTTCTGCAACACATTACAATGAAATTCAAGAACAGTCAAGCATTCTGGCATGAACAGTGTTGCATATGCAACTCCACTCTTTTTTTCCCCTCTCTCTTTTAGGGCTTTTCCAATTTAACTAAGCAGATAAACACATGCCATTTGTCCTAGAGAACGCATCATCTCACTTTTTACCCTGAGTACTTTTGTACTCCGGCAAACAGAAATGAACCAGTGCTGCGCAGCTACAGTTCATGGTATAGCACACCAAAGCAGCCACTTCCAGACTTACCGAAGAAGCACGCTTGCACATATCACACGTTTGGGTGTTCAGCCTAAAGTGAAACCTTATCTAAATATGTGAATCAGGTTCATAATGCAAACAACGGTTGGAAATTGGCAGCAGGCCCCGGACATGATATGCAAATGTATAATGAGAATCTACCGACACCTGAATACTGCTAAAATTATGGCAGGCTATATTGAACACTTAATGGCTGCCTGTGATAAATTAGTTCGCATAGATTTTGTTATCAAACGCTGAGAAGCAGCAGAAAAGCATCCAACTATTTCCTCCTAATGTAAATTAATATATAATGGAGCAATTATTATTTTTGAAGGATTCTTAAGTCAGCAGGTCAAGTCATTATATGGCAGAACACACAGAACACAGCACTGTGTCCTGGTGTTCACTGTGCCATTTTTTGCGCTTTCCTGCCATATCTCTTTCTTATTAGAAGGGCCACTCGAGCTAGGACATAACTAAAAGCTGCCCTTCAACTAAAGGGTTTCCGACAGCCTGCACACAGCTAAAGAAGCATTGTATTCCATAAATGACTGTCGCAGTCCATTGACATTTTACAGTTTCGGCACAAGGCCGGAGAAATGTTTTCTCAGTAGTTTCTTGTCAGAACTTACAGCATGAACAAAAGCCCGAAATGAAGAGCTACACAACTCTACAGCAAGACAAAATAAAACAATTAAAATGAAACAAGAAATACACACCCTTGCACGCTGAGCATTGATGAGCTCCCTCTTTTTGTGGTTCCGTTGGTACATGGTAATGATGCGCCGAAGGCGTGTGTTCAAGTCAGAAGGAGAAGGGAATTCCAAAGTGCCCACTTCACCTTTGAAGAATAAAAAGAATTTATATAGAGCAAGATGTGTCTAAAGGAGCAAGTGTACTTAAACAACATAAATGCCTACTTTCCAATGCTTTTGCAATCACATTTACGACAATGCAAGAAGTTGTTGTAAATGATGGCAATCTACACCATACACAGCATTTGTACAGGTTTCCAAAACAAAATTTCAAGAATATCTAAGAACTTTCCAGAATCTGTTGCAGGTTTTTCAAGGACTCAAAACGGCATGCAAATCAAGCTTTTTTTATTCTAAAACTTCAAGATAAGCAATTTTACTACAGTTAATATAAAGAGATCAATATCACAATTATAACAAAAACATCTAGTCTTGAGTCTCAAGATCACAACACACAATGAGCAGTTGAGATTTCTCCAGTATGAGCTTGGAGTTCACCAATTATATTCAGAACATCCAGTGTAGTATTATTTCACTTATATAAAGATATAGATTCGAACCCCGCTACAACGAATGCCACTTTAACAAAATTTTTGCAACAACGAAAAATTTACTGTTTCCTGTCAGCTGTCCACAGGAGTCAATAAATATTGTCGCCACAATGAACACTTTTTCTTCCGCCGCCCCGCTTCAACGATATTTCACGATGCGATTCCAGGCTCAGACATTTATTGCTATACAGAAAAATCAATCTTTAACACTTTGATGCATTTCGAGAACCTGAAAATACGTCGACGAAGTCTAAAACACGTGTTGGCACCACCAGAAACCGCTGCTGTTCAGCAAGCATGGGCGCCGCCTTTGCTCGATAGCGATGGCAATGAGACTGCCCTGCTCATGGAGGATGGCCCTGCTTTTGCCATTGGCTTGCTTTCGAGCCGCAGACGATCCAAAGCTGAAGCTCAGTCGCTCAGTTCATGGTTTCCATCACGCAGCTGCTGCGTGCAACCACAGAACGATGCCTTTTCCCGAGTCCAATGCTTCTCAATTTATTCGTGCTTGGCCAGTGTGGTACCTAATCATAGCGGCTGTTCATCCGAATTATCAACAAAATCAGCTAGCTGCGAGTAATGGATAATAAGAATGGCATAGAATAAGGCAAAAGTCATCGCTCCACAATACCCTGCCTCCGTTTCGGCGTTGTCGGATACACTTTGACAGCGGACGGCTGCTGGTGTTAATGTGTTAAAGCAACTGTTTGGTACGTTTACGAAAGCGGTTGTAGGCGTTGTTTCAGCGTGGTTTTCACCATGGCCTCGCTATGCATGACTGTGAATCGTGTCGTGACGCTGCCGGAAAAGAATAGGAAGCAGCGGACACTTTTTTAATTTTACAAATAAACGCTCTTTTGTTTTGCTAGCTCAGATCAGCTATATTTTTTTCAATTTCACTAAACGAAATTCTCACTTCAACGAAATATTTCCCGCTCCGTGATTTTCATTGTAGCAGGGTTCGACTGTAGTAGCAAATGAGATAGACCCATAGATGGCAGAACTGTGTCAGTCGGGGACGAAGTGGTACTTATAGGTGGTGTTGGCCGGAGAGACAGTAAGCAATGACCCAGTGTGTAGGGCGCAAGGAAGAAAAGTGCAGTGGAGAGACAAGGCAACGGGCTATAGTTGGGGGCTGAACGTACAAGGCTACATGCTGCCTGCGAACCATACTTGACAGTAATCATCCTAAGTTTGTTAACCCGAAAGAGTTTTATGCCATGGTCCAGCAAGACTTCACTTGTATATTTTTGGCAAGAATATAATGGCGATAAAATGCACACTTAAGGATGACAAAGAAAAACTAGAAAAAAAAGTTTTCTTGATGTGATTCTCCTGGTAATCGAACCCACGACCTCTTGGAGAGGTGGTGTCAGCGTATGTGAGCGGTGAAGCTAAGTAGTATGTTATGGCACTTACGAGCGCCGGTAAGGACGACTTCGAAGACAACACAGTTACAGCACCTCAATGCCAGCGAAGGAACACTGGCTGCAGTGGCATCAAAAAAGCACCCCAGATGCAGCTACGTTCTTTGCCTTTCACGTCATATTAGCGTGTGACAGCTTGTTGTCAAAGTTTTGCAGCTTCTAAATGCACCAATTGCAACAGTTAGAAAGATTCCGCTCGAGCGTCCCCAGTAATTATATAATCGCTACCATCTTGTCTATTTCACTTGCCAGTCAGAAGTGCAATAACTGAAGGCAAAATTTGCATTAGAGTCAAAATGAAAGCAGCCAATGATGGTAGCGTGGAATACCTCATAACCCCCTTCCCCCCCCCTTTTCTCGCACCAGCAGCCGTGCTCCACAATCATCATCAAAGCCCGTCCAAGCCGCCAGCCTTGATACATAGTTTTGTGGTGTTCCATTACAAGAAGCGAGTGTTGGCCAACATGTGAAGTTTTTGCAGTGTCTGTGTGTTGTGTGCTCTTGCCGCCATGATGGTCACTGGTACGCACCATTTGTACATCCTGCAATGGAGCATGGATACTTCAAGACCGGCCGAGTTCTGCGAGACCCTTCCACGTTCCGAAAAACTAGAGGTACATGCAGTTTATAGTCGCAGCTATTATTTTTAGATAGGCTAATATTACTGTTTGTACTGTTCCTAAAAGCAGTGAAATTAAACCACTTTAGACTCATAATCACAAGTACAACTTAGATTATCTGCCATGACTGCATGCTTGGAAGTGCATTTTGCTTTTTTTGCCTGTTTATCAGTTGACATTGTTTAAATACAGATTTCTAGACTTTTTATCACAGCTTTTATCACAGCTTATAAGACAGCTTACACTGAAGTAAGATGACAAAACTACGTTTGGGCAATGCAATTATGCAATTTGTCTCAGAATGCATAGTTTTCAATTGCTACTCTTTAGGATGGAGACTTTTTTGGGGTATTGGAGAAGGCAAGATGCATTTGCCCAAAGAGGGTTAACAACTGTTGAATGTGCTATCTGCACAGTCTCGATAAGCATATCAAGTGGACAAGCTTTCTATTCTGCCCCCAGGGCTTTCTTTTCTATTTTTTTTTTTCAGTGCGTGAATATTTTATATACTTACAGCCAAAAAAGTGGAAGGAGGAAAGGGAAAGAAGAGAGCAGTTGTTGTTACTGTTGCCCTGACAACATAAGCAACGTAAACCACCATTGTCTGGGTTTCCAGTCACAATGGCTGTTACTCGATGGGTCTTTTGGCGCTCTAGGAGTTAGCGTCTGCAGATAATTTGAATATCACAAACCAATGAAACGTATAAGAAACATTCCCTTACAACAGAGTTTTTTTCACCACTTCGAGTGCAATAGCACCGTCTAATAAAACTGCTGCAAACGCCACGGAAAGGCAACAACATCAATGGGTGAATGTCATGCCCTGGTGAAGCAAGACGGACACAAGCGGGAAGCAAAACACCTTCGTATGTTCATGGCTCCAACTTGAACAATGGACTCCTGAATTTCTGACTACTGTTTCGAAATGATGCATTATTATACCAAACAGTAGTATTTATGCATCGCAGCATTTGGTTTTGCTTATGAAAACGCCGAAACAGCCTTGTTTGCCTTGCTCACCTCACTCTAACCACTTATGTGAACGTGGCCTTCTTAGCCTCGTTTGAAAGAGCATCTTTTCGGCTTGCTTTCCCGCCAAAAATGAACCTCCAATGCTTCAGTGAACGTGTGATACCAGACAAAAAGAAGCGAAAGAACCACGTCATATCGTTGGCCCATAGCGACCACGTCAGTGAATGGTACCTTGTGATAGGAGAGCACGGACTGACAACACTGGCGATCACGTGCATGCGGTCGCTACCATGCTCATTCACCGCCATTCCTAAATGTTTTTCGATCGGAATCGAGATGCCAAGCCGTGCTCGTAAGTTTCGCATGGCACATAAACTCGGTAAGTGGTGCAAAAAACGTGCCAGCCACACACCTGAGGAGTCATCAAAGCCAGCAGCGGATACATCGGCACAGCCGAGCGGGACAGTTTATCGGCCGACGCCGCGATGTCGCAGCCCGACACAAAGGCAGCCACCGATCGCTACAGCTTCTAGCAGTGGTCACATGCTTTAAGAGTGCCATAAATCATCGCAGTTGTCGACAGATATCTCTGATCACCTCGGCTGGAAGCACAAAGAATGCCGTGATGAAACAACAGTGCAACACACTTGAAGACGGCGATTTCGATGGGGTCCACGGTGGTGTCAGAATCAGCTGGTCGTGGTGATAGTCCAACGAGCATCCAGAAAACAACCTCGCCGCTTGCGATTGCGGGGGCAAACAACGCTGTTGCTGCAGAAGACCTCACAGCCGCAGAAAGCGAGGTGGCGATTGCGACTGCTGCCTCCCATATTGCAAGTATGCGTGATCAACCGGACCACGTGAGGATAGACGCTACATTTTTTACCATGGCTCACCGGAATATCATTGAGCCTCTGTGCCCAACGAAAGCAGCAGCACTTTTCTATATCTCAGTAACGGATTGCAAAATGAGTGTTCTCACGAGTGAGTGTGACACCGAAAGTTCAAAGCCTCGATGTATACAACTGTTGACCTTGACATGGTAAACCGCCTACTTGACGAATGTTCGTCTTGCCGAATGTACCAGAGACAGCCGACTATAGAACGCGACGCACATGAGTACAGCATCCCTGCGAAGCTTTAGCTTCATTGTAGAAACTGCGATGAAGTTGCTCAAAATGGAGTTCGCCATGAGTTGGTGGTAACAATAATTCCAACTCGTTCGAGACCAACGACCTCTTTGCCTCTATGGGCGTTTAAGATCGAGGTCTTCATACGAAGACCTACCAGCAGTACCTAAAAACAAAACTCCAGCCAGCAGCAACGAGAGCTTGTGCTGATCATACGGCTAAATGTGCCACAACAGTGAGGAGCCTTTAAAAGGACCTTAATATCGACAACCCTGGAAATATTGCAGTCACTTTTGATGGAAGCTGGCACACAAGAGGACCCACCTCTTACATTGAAGTGGCCTCTGTAGTGGAGGTTTTTTTTTTTTGTTTTGTTTTTTCAGGATATGTGCTTCACTAAGTAGCGCTGTCTCATTTTTGCGCAGAGTTGGACGATGACGACATCGTCTGTCAGGTCTATGATCCGGCGCTGGCGGGTAGTGACTCCGACGATGAGACGCCGCGCGTACCACAACCATTAAATGCGGACTTAGCGCAAGCAATATGGATGCTGTTGTCTGTCTACAGCGACGGCCAGACACTTGCAGAGGTACAGGCCGACGTGGTCACGCGTAAGCGTGTGTGTGTGCAGATGCGCACAGACAGTTTTTTCGGACGATCGGACCTATAAAAGTGCTTCTTTTTTACTGAATCCGTTTTTTTGGACCCCCGATTATTCGGACTTTTCGGAGGGTCCCGTCGAGTCCGAATAAACAGTCAGAGACTGTATTTGAAAAAAAAAAAGCAAAAAACTGAATAAGTTGTGAAAATAAAAGTTTCATGCATGAAAGCCACAGCACTTGTTTTCAAAATCACTCAGAAAGCCCCTGCGGAGTGGTCTGAAGCAGGCTTTTGCTTGTCCTTCTTCTTTGCGGCTGCCTGGAATGCCGCTTAAGATGCACGTTTCCTCTCCGAGCCGACGGCATGGCGATAGTCTTTCTCAACCGCTTGCTGGTTACCTGTGCATGTTTGATCTAGCTGCAGTTCACGCAAAATAAGCGAACTAGATTCCTCGTTCCCTAAGTTGAAACGCATAACAGCATCTGCCATGGCAGTCTCAACGGCAAACAATGATGGGTTGTTGTCCTTCGGTGAGAGGTTCCAAAAGACCCAATGCAAGGCCTCATTCGCATTCCGCGTCTTCCCTCTGGTGCATCTCTGCAGGAGCTTCTTGTCAGACAAGCGTTCAGGACACAGTGCATTGCTCACAGCTTCTGGCAAATTGTACTTGCTTTTTGGGAGGGGCTCATTTCTTGCCATGGCTGCATTATGCTTGCACCAAGACTCGGGGGCCATGTGGACAGAAGCTGTGGTTTGATTTCTTGTCAGTCACATGATGATACGTAGCCCACACAGCCTCGTGCATCTCATCCACATTCCCAGAATGGAACTTCGAAACCCAGCCATAATAACTCGTCAATTTTGTGATGAGGTCACCCGTGAGGCGGCCCTGGCCACTGATGCGCTCGCTGCTGTCCCCTTTGTGCTTCTGCACGAGGTTCCGAAGTGCAGTCCCCATGCGATTCTGCACATGGTTCGAGCAGTCTTCTTTTTTTCAACATTTATGAAGCCGTACACCTTAGCTTCTTTGACAGCACTGTACAACCGGCTGTCACCATCGCAAAGCATGGTGGTGTACCAGAGGCCATGAAGCAAAAGGGAGCGCTGAAATAAAATCATTGCTGCTCTACTTCCATTTGGTCAGCCTTGCATGAGGTGTTTTTCTGGCATAGATGTTTGGCTTTCCATTCAGAGTATTCTGGGCTCTCGGGTTTTGGACCACATTCATAGCCGAGGCAAAATTGAGAAAGCACAACATAGTGTAGCACATAACCTGAAAAAACTTCTATCGTAGTGGCTATTCCAATGTGAGAGGTGTGTCCTCTTGTGTGCCAGCTTCCATCAAAAGAGACGGCAATATTTCTGGGATCGCCGAAATTGAGGTCCTGGTAGAGGCAATTTATCACTGTGGCACACTTAGTCAAATGTTCGGCACAAGCTCTCGTTGCTGCCGGCTGAAGCTTCACTTTCAAGTACTCTTGGTACGTTTTCGTGTGAAGGCCCCGATGTGAAAAAACGATAGCGGCAAAGATGTCGTTCAGAGCTGTCTGACCATTCTCAGTTCTCTGAACCGCACGCGTTGTGCGAACGTTGATTTCGAATGGGTTGCCGTTACTGCTGCCACCAACCCGCCGCGAGCTCCATTTCGAACCAACTTCGCCGCAGTTGCTGCAGTGAAGCTTCAGCTTAACAGCTACGCCGTACTCACGCGCATCGCGTTTGATGGTCAACTGACCACGGCAAACTCGGCAAGCAGAATGTTCGTTTAGTAAACTGTTCACAATGTCGAGGTCAACCATGGTATGCGTCGAGGCCGATGAACTTTCAGTGCCGCGCTGAGTCACGAGAATACTCATTTTGCAATCGGTTGCCGAGACCGAGGAAAGGTGCGCTGCTTTTCGCTGGGCGCGACGCTTGATGAGTTCTCGGTCAGCCGATGTCAAAAATGTCGCGTCTATTCTCGCAACTAGATCGCGCATACTTAAAGTACTGCAGGCAGCAGTCGCCGCTACGCTTTCTCCGGCTGCGAGATCTGCTGCAGCAGCATTGTCTGCAGTCACAAGCGGCGATGTTGTTTCCTGGCACCTTGTTGAAGTATCACCGCAATCAGCTGATTCCGACAGCACCGTGGTCGCCGTTGTGATCACTTGTGTCACAACGCAGCTTCCTCGAAGAATCTGTTGCGCTCTTCCGCCGAGATCTGCAGATATCTTCGTCGGCAGTTGCGATGATTTATGGCACTCTGAGCACGTGTCGCCACTGGTAGAAGTTGTAGCGATCGAAACCTACCTTTGTGCTGCTGCATCGCGGCGACTACCGGTCTCCTGTCCCGCTTGGCTCTGCCGATGTAGCCTGCGCTGGCAGCGATGACTCCTTGGGCTGCACAGCACATTTTTTCCGTCGCTTGCCAAATTTGTGAAGTGTGGAACTTTCGAGCACAGTTCGGCATCTCGAGTTTGATCGCAAAACTACAAAACTTCCGAAATAGCGGTAAAAACGCGTGTTTGCGGCCGTGCGCGTGATCACCAGTGTTGTTGGTCCCAGCACTCCAATCACAAGCTGCTGTTCACTCACGTGACTGCTATGGACCAATGATACCGCATGGTTTTGTCACTAGTTTTTGCCTGGTAGCGCAGACTGGCTGCAGCATTGAAGGTTCGTTCCTGGCGAGAAAGCAAGCTCAACAGAAGCTCTTTCAAACGATAATAAGATGGCCACGATCCGATGAGTGGTTAGCGCGATCCGAGCATCACAAAAGGAAGCTGTTTTCGGCGATTTCGTAAGCGAAACCAAGTGCTGGGATGAATAAACATGACATTTTCTGGCTCAACGACGCATCATTTCGAGTTCATTTTTTGCTGACATGTGCGGGATGATATGAAGATAACGAAAATCACCAAACAGAAAAATCAATTTTTTTGGGGCGTTTTTTTTCGTCGCCAAGACCAGTGTCCCCCCTTAACTCCACATGTACTTGCAGCATTTGTAAAATTTTCCAGTAAACGGCTCGCAAGGCAATTTATTCGAATGGTCAGGTCTAGGGTTGTGCGAATATTAAATGCTTCAAATATTCTAACGAATAGTTGAGTATACGAGTTTGCTTCGATTTGAATTTAAATTATCAAACATTTTCGAAGCATTTGCAATGAACCAATAGGTGTATAGTAGTCCGCATGTCACCGTCTGTTAAGGTTGTTTCACTGCAATGTAGGGGTGCTAAACAGTGAAAGCACGTACAAATAAAAATTCGCTTTGCTGTGAAGCCCCCGTTCAAATTTAAAGGGGCACTGCCAAATTTACTGAACATGGTCAGAAAACGCTGCTGATCAGTAGTCGAGGCTACCGAAAACACACGAGGCAAATATTGTAGCGCAGCACGAGGCCTGTAACTCACAATAAATTTTCAAAGCTGAAAATTGCTTTCTTTCCTCGGCAAATGACACAAGCTCAAAAATCACTTGTCACAGTCAAGAAGAAATACACTCAAATCTCGTTATAACGAAGTTGAAGGGAGCCACAATTATTTTGTTATATCCATTATTTCATTATATCCATTACAGTCGAGCCCGCTTATATTGAACCTGAGCGTGACACGGCATCCGTTCGCTGTATCCCGAAGTTCGTAGTAAATGAAACACAGCTTTTAAAAAAAGTTGCGAGTGAAAACAAACTTTTTTTGCCCCCAAAAGTCCGTGATGCACGTGTTTCGAAGAGCAGAAGCGATAAGGGCGGTCTCGAGTTCATTTAAATTGGAAGGGCGCTCGTTCGCCGAGGCCCTTGGCATAAGCTGCATGAGGCACTTGCTCCAAAGTTTCGTTGTTCTCGCAATCCGATTCCTCCAAATCGCTCTCGTCGCGTATTTCGTTCAGAATGCCCCAATCCGTGCACGGTTCCACAGTGTCAGCATCATCATCGGCCGTAATTACTATGGCAACAGATGTCCAACCCGCTCTCCCAGGTCGGAGCCGACGACGCGCTGCCACGAATCGCCGCCGCAGTTCGGAAGCTTCAGGCTCTGCATCGGGCTTGACGTCGACAAAATCGGCCTTGCGAAAACAGTTTCTCGTGCATGTAGTTGTCACTGCTGCCCACGAAATATTCACCATCTCCACAGCTGAATACCGAGACGCCCGAAGCGGCAAGTTCGCTGCTATGTGGTCAACAGCTATGAGCAAGCGCTCTGCAACGCGGCACCTAACGCGCGGATTAAGCTCGAGCCAACTGGTCACACTTTTGACGTTTTGTTGAGCGGCAGAAAAAAAAAAGCGTGCTAGCCCTCCCGTTGGCCATCATGACCACACACGCACACCAAAAGCGAGCAAGACGCACACACGCAACACACATGCCAGAACGCGTGAAACAGCTCTGGGCCCATTTCCAGTTAGAAAACGAAACTAATTCGAGCCAGCCTGGCGGGCGTGGCGGAGTGGTGGAGACAGACGAAGGGGTTGTGATCAACAGAGGAGAGCAGACTTGCGAGGGAAGGGCAAGGAGTTGCGTTAAAGAGAGGGTAGGATGCGGCGGAAGGGCGACCTTGAAAACCAAAACACACGAGAAGAAGGCAGGTTGGGTAGCTTGCTTGAAAGGTCCGCGAAACTCGCACGTAGAAAAACTTGGAAAGAGTGCCTGCGCGCGCAGAAGTCAAAGCACGGCTGCCTCGATCGGCACACGCGGGTGTTCGAAGAATCGGCGGCAGTGGTCAAAAAATCATTTTGTTGCGCCGGCGGGTTTGCGTGGCCTCACAAACTTCGATATTTCGTGATTCGTTCGCACAAATTAACAGCCGTTTTCGCGCTTCAGCACGCGCGCGGAAGGCATGCTGAGTCGAGTGCGAAGTGAGCGAGAACAAGTCCTAAACACGAAACGAATCGCAAATTATCAGAGTTGGTGGGGTAGCGTACGCACGTGCACTAGATGCAGACTATCGGATACAGTCGGTGGCCGACGATGATGGCAAATGGTCTGGTCACTCCAGGCCAGCGACGCCAACGACAGTACCAGCGATTAAAACAGGGTAGATGGCCGAGCGGTCTTCGAAATATTGGTGGCAGTATGAAAACGCGGGCCTCGTCTGGCGATGCGGGGCGCTCAGAGTAGCGGGGGACAAAGGACGGAGGAGTTCGTAACAAAAAGCAGTCGAGGCATGGAGGAAGGAAACAACTTTCCTTTCTCCATGGGTTGGGGAGAGCGGAAACTAGAGCGTTGCGGAGGCAGAGTCAGCGTTTAACAATAGGAATGTATGGGCACCTGGTCGATGCCTGATCGGTGGTTGAAATTGGTTTTCCGGGAAGTCGGCAGAGCGCCGACTCTGTTCGCTGTAACCGATCAGCGGCGCTCGGAGACGTTCGTTGTAACTGCGATTTTGTGCCATTGAACCAATGTATATTTTCACGGCCACGAGGATATTGTTCGTTTTAAGCAAAAGTTCGTTTTAAGTGGGGCCGTTATATGCGGGCTCAACTGTATAACAGTTTGTGGCAATGTATGCTCAGATGGGCGCACACCTATAAATAAGCATGCAAAGAAGGAAACCGCCCTGCGGCCTGATTTTTTTCGGGGCACGCGGCCACGCGTGCCCCGAAAAATAAACTCAGTCGAATCTCATTAATTCGAACTTTCAGGTAATTCGAACTCATGCTGAGGTCCCGTCAAAGCTATGTGTATTCCAATGGGCGAAAACGCCCTGTAATTTGAATGCGCAAGCACTTGCGACTGTTACTTCGAACATACCGCGCTCCGAAAATTCTCTCAGCACCATGCCCAAATCCCGCGGCGGCACCTCTCAACGCTGCGTGTGAAGAAGGAAAAGAAGAAAAGGAAAGAAAAGACTGTGGCGGATTGTTTGCTCTCTCTCAAATGCCGATCTGCGACGCGCCTGTTCCACGCTTCTCCCTTTTCTGTCTCTGCGTGTAGAGACCCTTCTCCTTTTAAGGCCGCGTGGGGAGAAAGAGAGAGAAAAAAAAAGCTGCCTCAGAGAGTCCTCCTTTCTCGGTGCAGAGAGTAGCAGCCATGGTAGCAGCAGAGACACAGTCGTTGCCGTCTTGAGAGGGCAATCGCTTTGCACCACGGCGCACTTCTCAGTCATGTGACCCGCTGAGAACTTCCTCAATTCTCTCCGCTGGCTGTGTGAGGAGAACGGCTCTCTCGGCCGCGCAGGGCGTGGCTGTAAGGCCGGCGTGGGAGTTTTGAAAGAGCCGCGCCGAACAAACGCCAAACTCCGCAGAAAACGATATAAGAACCCCGCTGTTGCGTTCTTGTGTACTGTGTTTTCCTGGCTGTTACGTCATTTTCGGCCGGTCCCGGCACAGCTCCCATAGGATCCAATGCATTGGGAACCCCGCTGCTGCGTCGCAACTGTGGGACCGTTCTCACATCATACGTTGCGAAGTGCCACGACGCGCTGGCCCAAGCGGCCATGCTGTCTTTCATGTAGCTTGGCTTGGCGGCTGGACGATGGGATTGGCCGCCCAAAGTGCCGGGGGCAACACCTATGACGTATTTTAAGTTCTTGCCAGCAAAAGCATGACCTTTGAGATCCGTATTTGCACTCTAAGAAAGATTGTGTCTATGACGCGTTGGGGCCCTAAAATTGGTTTTGGCATCTGTAAAAGTAAGGTCTCAGAGACCTGTTTTTGTTTTCTTTGGATGTCACGCTGGCTTAAAATTATCGCCACCGGGTTGCGGAGACGGCCCGATGCAAAGGGTATAGCCCGATCGCCATCACCATTGCCCATGTGTGCCCGTGCTACCCGTGCTTGCTGCGGTCTTCTCGCATTGCCTTTGTTTCGTGTCGGTCGTTGCACAGGTTATATGAGTGTGCAGCATAGTGCCTTTACACTTAGATGACACAACACAAGCTGTTGAAGACTGTGCGTTCCCAGACTGCGACAAACTGAACACTGCCATGGAGATTGTTGGTGCCAGTGGAATCGCATACAGTGACTACGCTTCTGTTGATGACTCTGTTGTCACCTCCGCGATGTTATCCATCGACGACATCGTGGCCGAGTGCGCCGATCCGTGCGCCAGTGACGAGGAGGTTGAGGAGGAGGTGGAGCGGATACCAGAGCCAACGTCCTCATCGGCCGTAGCGGCACTCGGCACTTGATTTATTGCGAAGATATGTGCGCACCAGTGACAATGGCGAGAGCCACATGGCACTACAGGTGCTTGAAAAACGCCTTGTGCTTGTCAGGCGTGAGAAGATGCGCCAGGCAACGCTGCATGATTTTTTCAAGCGAAAGAATAAAAAATAAAACTATGTGCAGTTCACCACTACTCTTACTTCTCAATTTTTCGCGTTTCTCGGCTCTTGCGTTTTGGCTCCTACCTTTTTTTTTAACGGTCCCATGAAAAACGTATCAGCAGGGTTCTACTGTACTTAACAAACTATGGTCGTTTTTTTTTATAGACCTTCTGATAGACTAATTTAGTTTGTTATATCTATTTACCCATTAATTTTACTTCTTAACAATGAGGTTTAAAATGCATGGTTCTCAATGGAGTTTTCAAGGGGAATTTCATTTACTTTGCTATATCCATTGTATGGTCATAGCCCGTTACATTATAACGAGGTTTGAGTGCATACAGCTCTGGTCACAGGCATTGGCTGATTTGAGCGCGGTGTGCTCGTCGTTACCGGGGCCGCCGCTTTGTCCACGAGTACGTGCGCGATCGCACTGAAAAGCCACATATTCGAAGAAAAAAAAAAAGAGGTCTCAAGGTCACGAGGTGCATGTGCAGTATTCTCTTTCGCTGTGCCATACCTCCCTGCTTAGCTTACAGCTATTTCGAAGAGGAGAAGAGAGAATACAATTGCAGCGTGCGACAAATTTTTGGAACTTCGCTTGTACTGGACTGATTCTAGAAACTTTGCGGCAGTAAAATTGTGAGGTAACAAACATGTTTACTGGCTCCATGGCTACTTGAAAAAGTGTTGCAGGGCCCCTTTAAAGGAACATGTTACCCTTAAATCAATTCATTTTATTATGCTTGTTTAGGTGGCTTATATGATCCAAGTATAATAAATTTTAAAACATTAAGTTTCTTACAGGTTATCACTCGTATCCTACCGAAACTACTACTCAAGGTTGTTTCGGCTTCCTTTGAACGAAAAAATAAATGACTTTTGCATAGAGCCCCTATTTCAATTCAAAAGAAATATTGTGGAGGTTAGTTGGGTCATTATAAATATTCCTCCTTTTTTTTTATATCTCATACATACCATTAAAATTCGATCCTAAATTATTTGACCAAAATAACTATTTGCTTCAAACCGAAAATTCACTATTCGCACAAGCCTAGTCAGGTCAATCTATAATTAGCAGAGTTCCAAGGCACCAATAAGCTCATTTAGCAGGAGAATATTTTTAGTGGCGCTGCCTTTACCTGGCACTTGAGGCACAGTAGTAGTGGGCACAGCAGGATTGGGCACAGGCTGTTCTCCAGTTGGGGCCACTTGCTCTGAAGACTCTGAAGGAGGCTTTGCCTCTGAAGATGTGGATGGCTCAGGAGAGACAGGCTCTTCTTCATCAAGGTCCTTCTTTCCTTCTTCACGCTTGTCTTCAAGGTCCTCAGGATTCCTGATCAACATAATGACACATGAATTAATCATACCATTCAAAAAGGAATACTTTAGAAGAAAGAATACTTTAGAATACTTTAGAAGACCATCTTACAAAGAAGGTCAATAAATTCACACCTTGTAAATCAAATCCTTTTATGATTCTAACTATAAATGGCACTGTAAAACCACACTTTATTGAGGTCCATTAATTAAATAACTCAATATTTTGCCTACAAGTCAAGTACACTACGCATCGTCTGAACAGCGTGCCACCACCACGGCCAGTTCTTGCACTGGGCAGTTCTTGGACTAGACTTTCCCTACTAATGAACTATGGAATGGAGGGACTACCCTGCGGACTAATTGCCACTCATCCGGCTGCAAAGTGCATTTACATGAAAGAAGAGGCGAGCAGACAACCAGACCAAGACGGCAGCGCTGTTCCAGTGATGAAACACACATGTGGCAGTGCTGAAACACATTCGCCGATATAGAGCGCAAAAGACATTAATGCTCAATTGTCTTACCACAAATGTCGATTTCAAAAAAACTGATGCCACACGCATGTTTTCTATGCCATGGAACATCTAGGGGAAAGGTGTAAAAAACGACATACAACAAGCACTGCCAGCATAAATTACTTATTTTTGTCACGATATCATCACTTAGTGCTTCCGTGGCGATTGCAGAAGTGACACCTTTCTGCAGAGGTGACACTGTCTTCCGATGTTAATTTTTGCAAATTTGAATGCTTGTACGCACACCGCATCACATGCCTCGATTCTCGGACACGTGTTTCTCAGACACGTGAGACTGCATGATCAGCACTCTTCGCGCTAGTGTAGCCCATGAAGAAGGTTGTTTCAGCTGTAAGAGCTAACCCCAAACACCTATTTTATAGCAAAAAAACTGCATTATTACTGCAATAGCAATTATATGGACACTCTCGGTGGGTTTTTGCCGTCGCCGCCCCAAACAAATCCAAATTGATAACATGCCTCCCCACACCGTAACTTTCACGAGATGGTAGAAGCGCCCGAGCGCTGCTGAAGCAGAGATCAAATGAGTCGGTCTACCCCTATCGCTAGGAAAGAGCATAACATAGTATCTCCCACGTGTTAAAACTGCCGTCGAATGCTCAAACAGAAAGTAAACCACCCATCTTGAACAAGCATGAAACAATGCGGGGAGGGGGGAACAATTATGCATTGGTTGAGTAGAATAAACATTTTTACAAAGCATTATTGAATGTAATTTAACGCAGCAATAATGAACATTTAACATGCTGTTTAAACAAAAACGAGGCACGAAACGCAACCACAGGTACAGATATGAGTGTGAACTAACAAGTGCCCCATTTGTTACTTCGCTGTGCTTGAAAAGCACACTATTTTCGCAAATGGTGCCTGTCCAGCGAGTAAGGTGATCTTTGTGCACCCAGCTACTAAGCACAATCATTCCAGTCAAAGTGGAGGGCACACAATTTTTCGCACTGAAGGATAACGCGCGTGCACAAGCATCTACCCCCCCCCCCCCCATTCACAGGGCAAAATACGCGTGGGAAATAAGCGCGCGTCGGCACTGGGCTCTGAGCGTGTTGCAACTCTTTTAGACGCGAAGCTCTTCTTAGTCTACCTTGTCACTGGTCATGCGTAACCGAGAAAGAAAAGAAGGCAAAAGAAATGGATGACCAGTTCTCGTCTTATTTCCTAGATGGCGTTACTCTGTCACTACTCTCGATTGGCTGCTGCGAGCGCTTTGCCTAAGTGCGCGGAGAACGAGTGCCTGTCTCAGTCTCCTGGATAGTAGCAGTACATGGCGGATCACTGGTGGGGCATGGACGAAGCAGAGCGGCTGGCACATTGAAGACGCTTGCGCTCGGCTTCTTTGGCTCGCATCTCGCCAGTGTTACCCGCGCGCTGTCTGCGTTACCGAATGTGATCGAACGCATAGACGTATGCACAGACGGACGGGTGGACACACGAACGGACGCTTCGCCCCACTCATCATCATTCACTTCGTGGATATGATGTAATTTTTTTTCTTTCATGAGTTTTCATATGCATATATACATATACATGTACGGTGAATGACAGTGGCGGCGGCGACAGCAACAAAGCAGCAGAGACTGTCCATATAATTGGCAATAAAAAAAAAGCAAAGCTGAACCTCGTCGGCAACCACATCATGCGCACACAAGTAAAACTATCCATGCGCGTACGGCGCCGAAAACGAAGAGTGAATGACACGGACACAGACATGGATTCCGCGGAAAACGGTTCGGTAAAGAACCCTCCATATGCAGCGCAGCCCCAAATATGTGACACCAACTAAAAGTGTGGCACTGTCAATGCACAAAAGTATTTTTTTTATTTTGGTTTGGAGTGGGGGAGGGGATGCAGCAGCAAGAACGGCGGCAACGCCGGCTCGTGGGGTGCAGGCCCGCCTGCCTGCCTCGCGCTCACCCTCTCGCAATAACGAGCCCTCGCTCTCGCCTGGTGCGCTCACCGTCGCCGCTTCACTCTTTGTAAGTGGCGGTTCAGCCGCGAAAGATGCATGCTTGTACCAAAATGCAGAGCGAAATTCCAAGATTGTCCGTGTGGAGAACTTGTTATATCAAGGTTGTCTCCCGCTATTTGTTACATAGAGGTCACAAATACATGTGCTTCTACGGAGCAGAGGCGGAGAACAGAAAAACTTCATTATATTGAGGAATTCGTTAAATAGAGGTTCTTTATAAGCAGGTTTAACTGTATAATGAAAAATTCCTGACTCTCCAACAGCAGTCCATAGGAGTCAAAGCATAAACACCCTCGCCACAATGAACACTTTACCCTCTGCCCTATCACTTCAACGAAATTTGACTATGCATTTCCAAACTCAGATATTCAATGTCATGCAGTAAACACAATCTTTAACATTTTGATGCATTTCCAAAACAGAAAAATATGTCTACAAAGTCTAAAACACATGTTGAACCCCCATAAACCGCCACTGTTTACTAAGCATGAAGGCCGCCATGGCTCAATAGCGATGGCAACAGCACTGCCCTGCTTTTGCCACTGGCTAGCTACTGAGCCACAGACGATCGATCCGAAGCTGAAGCTCAGTTCATAGTTTGCTGCGTGCTGCTGCTGGGTGCCATCGCGGAACAATGTCTTTTCTGATGCCAACGCTTTTAGTTCTTCTTGTGCTTGGTCATTGGTCAGAGCGATTTGTTCATCGCCGTTATCAACAAAATCAGCCAGCCGCAACAAGTGGATGATAAAAATAACATAGAATAAAGCATAAGTCACCGCTTTACGATTTCACGCCAATATCTGAGCGTTGTCAGACACATTTTGACGACAGGGTTAGCGTGTTAGTTCAAATGTTAGATTTGTTCACGAAAGCCGTTGTAGTCATTGTTTCAGCGTGCTTTTCAACATGGCGTCACTACGCATGTATAAGAATTGCATCCCGACGCTACTGAGAAAGACAAGGAAGCAGCCGACACTTTTTTAATTTTGGGAACAAATGTTTCTGTGTTTTGCTAGGTCAGGTCAGCTGTACTTTTCCGATTTCACTACAACGAACTTTTGCTTCAACGAAATTTTTTCTGCACCCTGTCAGTTTTTTTGTAGTGGGGTTCAAACGTAGTGCGCATATATTCGTGAATTCAGCGCTTGTGTTATCAACATGGTATGCTGTAGTCGGAAATAAAATTTTTTCGAAATTTTAACCCGCATAATAGGCGCACCCCTAACTTGAATCTGGACTGTTGGGGAAAGAAGTGCACCTTTTATGTTAGTAAATAGAGTGCCGAGTTTACTCTCTCCAACGCAGCCTCGCACAGCGCAGAGGCCAAGTTGTGTGTGCTAACACAACCCATCAATGCAAAAGAGGAACAGACATGTTTATTGTCTTGAGAACATGTGCTACGCGGAGACCTGTCTTTCAAGAAATGCTGTATCCGAGATACTATTGGACATTATGCAGTCCTGAGTGATAATGACCTCATAATATTGCTCCTAATTTTTTTTTTATTTCTTGACTTTACACATTTTGTACATTAAAAAACAGCAATAAAGCAATCGAACCACCTCCAAAAGCTTTATTTTCGAAAAAAAAAAAAAAACTTACACTCAAATGGTCAAGTTTGAATTGCTTTGCATCAATTACAGTTAAACCAGCTTATAACGAACCTCCATATAATGCATTCCTCGATACAACGAAGTTCTTCTATTCATTGTTACTCATTAAAAGCACACGTATTTGCAATCTCTATGTAACAAAGTAACAGCGGGAAGCATCCTTCATATAACGAATTTTCACTACGGACAATTAGAAATATTACCTTGAATTTTGTTATTTTCGCACGAATCTTTCATGATTGCCCAACCACCGACAAAGCGGCAGCGGCGCATACAGCGGGCACGTGGCATCGGCAACTCCGAGGCGAAAGAAAGCGCTCGTTATTGCACGTGGGTTCGCGCCCAACGAGCTATCGTTGCCGCCGTTCTTGCCGCCGCGAGCGCATGCATAGATGTGCCCTCTTCCTCCCTCCAAACCAAAAAAGAAAACTAGTTTTGCGTAGGCAGTGCCATGTTTTTAGTTAGCGTCACATATGTGGGGCCTCGCTGCATATGGAGGGCTCTTTACAGAATAGTTTTCCGCAGTACCCGTGTCGTTCGCGCTTCGCTTTCGGCTGCGTCCATGGTTTCACTGTTTGCACATAATGACCCCCCTCCCCCCCTATCCCCCCCCCCCCCCCGACGCCATTCAGCTTTTCAGTTCAACTTTTTTTTTTATTCAGACAACCGTGTCATCACTATCGAAAGTATGTCAGATTAGGTGCTGATGGAAATTCTCCGACACCACGGTAACAATGACGGAATGACGGAGGTTGACTCGTCACGCGCTTCCGTCTTTAGGCACGAGTTCGCGAGACCGTAGCTTTCAGGATTAGCCGACTATCTCTGCCAACAACACAATGGTGCGTTGAATCCAATGCAATGAATGCGACAGCAACAAATTGTAATGTTATACTAAGGCTGGCAGCAACTCTTTTGTATCCGATATTGCAGCACTCCAACAAAACATTTGAGTAAGCAAATACGGCCTATCCAAGGAGAAGTGCTTTCTTCACACAGTCTCTTCACGTTGAAAGCACACTGATGCTCGCGGAAATAGAACATGTGCCAGTGCCTTTGAAATCAGTTTACCATTGCTACTCGAGCGAAACCCCCCGCCCCCACACATTTATTCACGCTCGTTTAAGACGGGTAGTTTTCTTTCTGTTTGAGCATTTATTTGACGGCAGTTCTAACACGCGGGAGGATGTTATCGTATGTGCCCTCCAGGCGATAGAGATGGGCTGGCTAATTTGATTTCCGCTTCGAAAGCTCTCGCCACTTTTGCCAGCTCCAAACAGATACAATGCGCAAGGGCGTGTTATCAATTTGGGCTTGCTACAGAACACGGTGGTAACGAAATGCATCGAGCGTGTCCATATACCGTAAAAATAGAATATAGATTGAATTTAAAAGAAAAAAAAAGCAATGAAAAGTTGACCCTAGTATATACCAGTCATTGGCAGAAAAAAATGTGGAAGTCTCGCAAAAATGGGCAGCTGAAGTTGAAAGCCTCCATTGCCATCATGAGCACCAGCAGCAGCGCCGTTGGGCAAGGCCTACAGTGTTCTAGCAGTGCCATTTCGCCTCGGCTATCCGCTGTAAGTGTGCCATTTTCTATTTCCATACGAAATTAGTGGTAGTCGAGGGCAGTTTACCAAAAAAAGTTTTCGAGTATGCCGAAGCGCACGGTAACCTGGCAGCACAACAGGAATTCGGTGCATCGGAGAAAAGCATCCAATAATGGAAGAGCCAAAAGCAGCGCATCACATCCTGTGACAACCAAAAAAAAAAAAAAAAAAACCATCGTTTCATGGATGTACTGCAGTGCACCCCCAACTGGTAACGCTACTAGGCGATTTCATCCTCGATCTGCGTGAAACCTCACTACCCAAACAGCGGAGTGCATCCGCCTGGAAGCTCTCAACATAGCGCACGGCTCTGGGCTCACGAGGGTGAAATTCAAGGAATCGCCATCATGGGTGCACCGATTTATGAATAAAGAGGGTTTTGCTCTGAAGCGGCATACTTCAGTCTTTCTGCAAATAGTACATCAGTAATGCATTAGATGGAATGAAGGAGGATGCACTCTGGGACGTTACTAGTAAAAAACTGACGTCGTCGAACTCTGAGCGATAGCATTTTTTGGCCTTCTGGTGTTGGACTGCATGAGATTAGTGTCAAATTAAAAAGAAATGTCACCAGAGTGCAGCTGGTTGTGTCTCGTATTTACCAAGATAAGGGTGCACCACGATAATTTGCGATTTTTAAATGTTTCTTTTTCCGAGATTCAAAGTTTGAAGGGTCGACCTATATTCCAGTTTTTGCAATAAACCCAATTTTTTAATCCTAAATAAGTGTTTTGGTTAGCTTTACCTTCAGTTTCCCTTTTGTTCAATTTGGGCGTTTATTTTTCGAATTTTCATACCGTACCTGCATATAACAAAATCCTCTTTAGAACGAATTTTTCTGAGAATTTGTCAATTTCGTTATATCTAGGTTTAACAGCACTTCATTACCCTGCCCTTTGTTGTTATTTTCTTATTGAAGTGGTGTTAATGATGTTTTTTCGGAGGTTGCCCCAAAATTTCCCAGTCTCCAGTGCAAATCGCGGAGTTAGCAGGCGTAAACGTCATGGGGTGAAAATTGGTTTGTAAAAACCGTACTCCCTTGGCCGAGACAACAAAAAAATGTTTATCCCCCCGAAATTCATAGAAGCTGTGGTTGTACCACTGAAACTCTGCTGTGTCACTTTTTTTCAAGTTCATTTTGTACAAAGTGCGAAAGCATATCCGAGAAATTCTGATCAACAAGCTTCTACTATAACACACTAGAGTTTTATGAGGATTAACCCTCCAAGCATTATTACACTAAAGAGTAAATTAATGAGGTTGTATGGTAATACACTCAAACCTCGATATAACGAATCCAAATATAACAAAATATTGGTTATAACGAATTAAATGATAAATAGACTCGCAATAGATTTAGTGTTGAGAATAAACCCTTATAACAAATTTTTTGATATAACGAACTTATTTTCACGTAAAATGCCAGTTTTTTATAATGAGGTTCGAGTGTATTAAAAAATATTGAATCTCGTAGAAGCGTGGCGTTGGGGCTATATTTGGTATGACATGACGATTCCTATAGCGTGAGAACAGAACGACGACAAAGTAATAGTGCTTGTCTTCTCTTGTTCCTTTGTCGTCGTTTTATTCTTGGGCTATAACAATCGCCTCCATAGAAGCCTACATGTCAGGTGATCTTGCCTATACCATGTTTGCATGTTGAGGTCAACTTTTCTGACAAGTGGTTTCTAATGAATCTGCCATTCATGTATATTTGAATACACAGTAGAATCTTGGCAATACAACTGCTGCTCATGTAATTTTCAGGATGGAATAAGTTTTTCTCTCTTCTAAAACCCACTGGCTATTCTTTACAATGGTGCAGCTGAAGCCCTGATAAAAAATAAAAACGCACTGCAGTTTAGTTTAGTAGCACACCAGGAATATTAGTAGCGTGCTGGTTCTTCACGTTTCTAACAGATATAAATTTAAGGAAATACAACTAGTTTTCTTCACCCCATGAGATTTACATAGAGATGCTACCATACCCTTCATACATGGCACATTTGTAATATTAGTAGCGTGCTGGTTCTTCACGTTTCTAACAGATATAAATTTAAGGAAATACAACTAGTTTTCTTCACCCTACAAGATACACATAGCGATGTTACCATACCCTTCATACATGGCACATTTCTGGTATGCCCTTCATATGGCACATTCCTTGAGACAACTGCTGCTCACCGTGATAATCATTTCTTCACAAGTTTATAATGCACTCAAGTTGCGAAATCCTGCAAATTGCGTGAAAGATGCAGCCAAGAGCAAGAGTTTTGCAGACCATGCTACATCCTACAAAAAGGCTACTTCAAAATATACATGTTACGCTGTACAGCGGTGAAACCAATTCGGCACTCGCTTAATTAGATGATGATATATTCAATAGTTTTTGATATATCAGAAATCATTAGCAGATTAAAGATGTTCAACTGCAAGAATCATGCATCAAAGTTGAAGCGGAAAATTGGGCCAGTTAGTGACTCATTATCTAGGTATACTGCATCCTAGCATGCAAAAGAGAAGTAGACAGAAACAAGCATACATCTTTGTCCTTATTCCATGCAGTGCAGCTTGATTATGAAAGTCAAAATACTATGTGGTTATGGTGCAGGAATACTCTTTCTTGATGAACGAATTCTTTCCCATTTTCAGGTGTGAACTATCGTATTTACTCACATAATTTGCGTAACCCTATTATTTTGCCAGTTTTACGAAAAGAAAAAAAAACTTTTACTCGCACTAGTCACATGGATACTTTGGACAGGTGCACAATATGCGTGCCTCGCTCAGCAGGCGAGCGCAGTCAAACGGGCTGCAAGTGCGAAATCTTTTCATCCGAGAACTTCACCCAAACGTACCCCATGCTGTACCCGAACGCTCAAACTTGTTGACGGGTCAGTAGTGGTGATTCTTGAAGGAAAGAAAAAAGGCACCTAATTTCTGCCTCGTGGCCGACACGATGCAGTGCCTTGTAAGATATGGGATAAAGGGACAAAAAAAATAGATGAGAAAGATAAAAGATGTGCATTCGCTGTACAGGAGTGAAGGACGGGGCATCACACAGTCAATATTATGCTGGCATAACACAGGCGGCATAACAGTTCGCCACGGAGTCCAGCAAGCGAGTCTGTTGATGGGTCGCCGGAACTGCTCAAGCGTTCGCCTCTATCTCCCCACCTCTACCACCTGTCTACTACCGTGAGAACATACGCTCGCGTCACGGCACGGACAACATTCTGCACTGGAGGAGTGCAAGGGCATATCGCGCCAACTCAACTGTTATCCTTGTTCTCTGCATCTGCGCTGCAACGCACACTTAGTTCTTTTCGGAAGTTTAGGTTTCGCCATTCATCTGTCTCATTTCTACTGTTCTCTTGCGATGAGCTGCAGCAGTTATATTTATCCTTTTCAGTCACAGTGTGTACAAATGGAGACGCCAAATTCAATGGCATGTCAAGGACTGCGTGTTTCATCAAATGGCTTGAAACTTAGTGTGCACATTCGTGCAGGCCACCTGAGTGGACAACTTGTGATCACTTAACTTCATCATGCTGCGTGTTGCTGCACAGGATCATGTTGCAGGATACACTACCATGTTCGACGATGGTTCGACGTGACACGTTCCAGGACCCACGTGAACAGCATTTTTTTTTCTTCGCTCGAAACAGAACCAAGAAACAAACTGTGCACGCATTTTGGGCCTAATATAAGTTGAGGAGCTGACTGGTGGCAGAATAATTAAATAATTAGTTGCTCACCCATTATCTTTAATTACCTAAAGTCATACAAACAGCGCTGCCTATTATTTTCCCACTTGGAATGTAATACTTTGTGCCTTGGAATTATGCCACGCGAATTGGATGCGTTTCTAACAGCGCATTAAAGTTCGCGACTCAAGGGGATGTACGACAAAATTCAAGCTCGCTGTTAAAAAGTTTGCCGAAGAAAACGGAAGACTTCAGCGTGAAGTCTTCCGGAAGACTTCAGCGTGAAGTTTTTCAACGTGTGACAACCGGCGCGATCGGTATGGGAGAAAGCAGAACAGTGCACGCTTGCTCATACAAGTTTCCTGCTGTTGAAGAAGGCCTTTTCAATTATGTGCGAACACTTGAATGATCCGGTATTGCAGTGTCGTGGGACCCAGTCTCTCCTAGCATTGTCGAGAAGAGCTTTCAGAAAACGGGGCATTCGGATATGCGCAACAGAACCGAGGACGATGCGCTTTATGAGAGCAAGAGGGGTGACGAGGCCGCAACGGTGATTCTCAATCGGACCTCTCGATCAGCGATTCTGACTAGATAGCACGTCAAAGGTTCTCACTGATTAAGTACGTGCTAATTCTGTTAAATTAGAACGAACACTTTGTATGTGCTCTAATTTATTATTTTTTTATTTCGTATGCATTCGCCAAATCTACGCGTAATTTCCGCACCCCTACCTTGGAGGTCCGAAATCTCGAAAAAAGTGAAAAAATTATGCAAGTAAATACGGTATAATTTTACATGTGCGGCTTACTTTTAATGACGTCACAGCACTCTGTTCATTCTTGAAGAAAATAATGTACTTACGCCGTCATTTCTGCTAGAAGCGCAGCCCCATCAGGAGGACCACATCGTGCCAGAAAGCACAAGGTGTGATCTTGTCGCATCAGGTTGAACCTTTCATAACCTGCGGAACATATACAGTCAATAATCATGTAAAAAACATTTCAAAAAGAAATACGAGGTCTGTTAGAAAAGTACCTGACCTCTGATGAATTTGAAACAAGTACGCTTGCATCAGCCGACCTCGAACCTTCGTGCACATGCGTCAATTATTTACCGCTTGCCAATAGCATCAGTCTCTGGGGCGCAGCATTTGAGTGAAGTGGCGCGCAGTGCTCTTGTCAGTTTCTCATTTCAAAGAAAATGACGTAGCGACTGGAGCGGCGCTACTGCATCACAACAATACTATTTCGCAATAGTCAAAGACCATTCCTGAAGCAATGTATGCTGCAGCATCAAAGTCAAGCTGGTTAGGAGTAGTGGCATCAACACGCAGCCATCAGTGGTTGGCTGTTTGTAACCCAGAAACCTTCCTGCTAGTGCACCCTTGCCCATTTTGCACGTGGCTGGAAAAAAAGCATTTTACACACACGCACACAAACGTATGCACACATGCACATTACCAGGACAAAGCAAGTAATACATTTACACAAAACTTCCCAAAAATTTATATGTTACATATAACTGTTCCTTGAAAAATTCTCTCTGAGAAACTGAAATCGTTGGTTTGATCATAATACCAACAAACTGTTATTTGAAAATTGGCCCCATATCTGCATGTTAGACGGCAAATGTCGTCGAAAGACGGTAGTCTTGCGTCGGGAGAAAGTGACCGAAACGTTTATTTGATGTTCTGCGCAAGAAAATCGGTGAATGGTATTCTGGAGGCGAACGACCACATTAAGTCACGTCACATGTGAGACATGAGCGCTATCTGGCAGTTATCTAGGAAAATGAAGCGCATGGCGTGCGCACCCGTCTCGGAGGTGATAAGGTGTGCAACGCAAGGTGACGGGTAGGTACCACTACCATGTCGTCTTAGCAAAGCGTTGGAAACGCTTGCCTTTTCGTGCAAGCGCTGCATGGTCAGCGCAGCGTGATAAACGCTGCGGTCCTCAGAATTACTTATATATGCCCTTTCTAATAAAAGCAGCATACAGAATATTGACGTATTGTTATGGTACCTCAGATATGCGCAATAATTGCTTTCTAATTTACAATCACAAAAGTATGAATACTGAATCTTGAGCAATATGGTAGGCGCTGTGAATGGGTTCGGTCATTTGGGGTATCGTCTGGTGTCTCTTAAGGTACCGTTAAGGGCGGACAAACAGACAAATGTAGACATACAGACAGACCAAAATTTTTGCGTCAAAGGTCCCCTAGAAAGACTATGGTCTTTAAAAATATTTTCAAGTGCTTAGAACTAACCGTGTTTGTACACCCCTATCAAAAGGGATTTGTCAGCATCTTCGTCCCACCAAGGTGCTGGAGGTTCACCATCAGCTGCTGGTGGAGGAATAGGAATGTCCCTGCACAGTAAAACCAACAGTCCCTTGAAAAAACATGTCAACAAGGAAGCAGAAAAAAAAAAAAAAAAACTCTTGCAAAGCAAAATAGAAGTCTAATACAGCAGCTATCTCTTCAATGCACCCACGATCATTTGAGTGAGTGCTCACAATAAAACTGAGTATCTCACCCTTATGATGTAACACCATATGCTCAGTTATAGACTCTAAAGGCAACTATTAAGTCGATGTTGATTGCTAAAATAGCGGTCCAGAAACCTTGTCGTGTTACTTTTGTGCCAAGGATGTGCTTATTTTGAAATAAAACACATTTTAGCAGTCAGCATCAGGTTAGTGCGCTTCAAATTACCCGCCTTAAGCGGAACATCTCACGTCACTGTTGCCGTGCACAACGTTGCCCAGCATTACTGCGCGGCCGCTGACACTAGTAGCAGCAGAACGCAACTAGCGGGGAAGCCACAGTAGCAACAACGGCCATTGAACAATTTCCTGCCATGGCCTCCAAGATGGCAGACGTACTTGGTTCAACTGTGCCCCGCTGGGTGGCCCAACCTGTCCAGTTTAACCAGGTGGAAATTGAACTTTTGAACCACTCGCCCCATTCCGCATTTAAACATCCGACAGTTCTTTTTGACACGAAGAAAACAGAAACAAACACGTGGCATTTTATTACGTCTCTTGATGCAGGGAAGGTTCTTTATTTAGTGCAGCTAGTTTGATTACTAGTGATTAATTGTAGGCAGTACCTCTCACATCATCGGGATCATTACGTGACTGTCCTATATGTAGCGCATTTGTTCTTGTGCACTTGCCTTATCGAATAAAGGTTGAATTTAAAAAATGCATTAAAAAGTCGACCCTCGTCTTATATAGTGGTCATTGGCAAAAAAAAAAGTGGAAGTCTCGCAACGATGGGCAGGTGAAGTCGAAAACCTCCACTGCCATCGTGAGCACCAGCAGTGGCGCCGTTGGGCAAGGCTAGTCAAGGCCTACAGCGTTCTAGCAACGCCATTTTGCCTCGGCCAACTGCTGTCACTCTGCTGTTTTCTATTTCCTTCAGAAATTAGTGGTAGTCAACGACAGTTTACGATGGGAAAAAAGTTATCGAGTATGCCGAAGTGCACGACAACCTGGCGGCACAACGGGAATTCAGTGCATCGGAGAAAAGCGTCCGATACTGGAGGAGCCAAAAGCAGCGCATCACATCCTGCAGCAACCAAAAAAACCCATCGTTTCGTGGATGAACTGCAGTGCACCCCGAACTGGAGATGCTACTCCCCGAATCCGTTCGGAAACTGCATGCAGGGTTGTTCCCCCCCGTAACAATGGAGTTCGTACGCGTGAAAGCTTTCAAGATAGCGCAAGACTTTGGGCTAGTGCAATTCAAGTGATCGCCATCACGAATGCACCGATTTATGAAGCGTTTGCGCTGAGGCAGCGTACTTCCGTCTTCCCGCAAATGCTACATCAATAACGCATTGGATGCAACAGAGGACGATGCACTCTGGAGTAGAGATGTGCAAGGGCCACAGTTTCGCGGCCCGGCCCGGGCCCGATTATGTATAGAGGACGGGCCACCCAGGCCCGGCCCGGCGTGTCATGCCAAAGGCCCAGCCCAGCCCGACCTGGCCTGACTCTGTGAATGACGCAATAAAGCACATGCACATGACAAGAAAAAAATTAAAATGCATTTATAAAGAAAAAAAGCGTGTTGTTCATCCCTGTAACTTCTTTGTTTTTTTTTTGTATACGATAAATATTTTTTGTATACAACATGTATACGATAAAGAACAAAACATTTACGAAATGTTGGCCAGTTCTTATACTTCTAGAACACATCTGTGCTGTTCCCTCAGCCCTTAGTGTTAAAAAGCCGTGAATTCCAGCTAATTAAACCACTTACACCCCAACTATTGAAACTATGACAAAACAAGTATTTTTATTTCCCAAAAAATGTACTACTTCTCTCCAGAGAAAACACACATATGAATGAGAATTCCGGCACATCATCTATATTTTTGGCTTGATTCGGGCTTTTCATCAGGCCCGAGCCTGGCCCTATAACTCAACAAGGAAGCCCGAACCCGGCCCAGGCTCAAAGTGAAAAGACGTCGGGCTGCCTGAACCCGGCCTGCGAGCTGAGTCGGGCTCGAGCTACCCGGAGCCCATGCACATCTCTACTCTGGGGCCTTACAAGTGAAAAAGACAGGCCACGCCGTCCGACTCAAGTTCAGATGAGCCTGAGTGACAGCACTTTGTGGCCTTCTGGCGTTTAACTACATAAGATTAAGATTCAAATAAAAAGAAATTCCACCAAAATGCAGCTGGTTGTATCGCGCATTTACCAAGGCAAAGGTGCGCCGCAACACTTTATGAGTTTTAAAATTTCCTCCTTTGGAGACTTCAAGTTGGCGGGTCAACCCTATATTACTTTCCAATTTATATTCCGGATTTTACGGTAATTTCTCGGTATTTATGGCACTGCTGTTTATAATATTACCGTATTTACTCGCATAATCCTGGCACATTTTTTGCCGGAAACCTGATGCATAGTTGGGGGGTGCGAGAATTACGCGAAGAAAACTTTCCACGAAAACGCAGAGAGCGAAAAAAAAAAACGAAGTGGCCGCAAATCGGGATTCTCACACCAGCAACTTACAGCACGCTTTACAAAGCACTAATTAGAACTTACCTCAACAATAAAAGCAGAGGTTCCACACAAGGCAAGATTTATTTGAGACATAAAAAGTGGAAGCAAATAGTCGAGCATTAGAATACCATAAGCGAAGCTTGTGGGCGTTGCGGGCGTAACGGTAGCGGTCAGCGCTCAACAGGAGCCCTCAAAAGGTAAGCGTAGGGTGTCAGTATTGGGCTGATGGCTATTTAACAGAATCGTCCGCAGTTTCCTTCTGAAGAAATAAAGTTTACCATCAATCCCAGTTTTAGGCACACGGCAGGCCCAACGCGTTTTGGTGGCTTTCAGCTGCCGTCACCAATAGCGAACACAAAACTCGTAGGCTCCGAAGGGCCTACCGGCGGCCTTGTTGCCGTTGTTTAGCGTATGATATATCACTTGCAACTTGAAGCAGCCGTGTGGCTTCAGTATCGCCCCGTAACGTTTCAAGATGACACACAACATACAAAACACGCCGCAACGCGCACTGGCCACTTTGGCTTGGCTTGGATTGGATTGAATCACCGTGCAATAGTACGCTTGACGCTTAAGAGATGGCGCCAATAGGGCGTGCTATCATCATCAGTGGCTGGAACGAGCAGACGACATTATTGCGGCAGTTTTCGGGGGTGCGATAATTACTCGAGGAAAAAATTTTTTCGTATTTTTCTTAGGCGATGTGTGGGGTGCGAGAATTATGCGAGTGCGAGGATTATGCGAGTAAATACGGTATTGTTTTAGATGTTGTCATACATTGAGCTTTCACCCCGACGTAAACTGTTACTTGAATTTCGGGTCCCTTTAAGAGTGGTGCACCACCAGTAGAATGCACGTCTCTGAAGCTCCCTAACGTGCGCTATTTTTAGCAACACACTACACGGTGCTTTCTGATGAGACTAATCCAAGCAACTCTGTTGGAGCCTCCATATGTGCATAGGCGCTCAGTAAAGCAGGGGAAAACCTGGCTGGACATAAAATGATGAGATGGCTTGTATGGCCCCGAATAGCATTGCTCACAATTCAGGGGGCCGACATATTAACTTCCAGGTTGCTGTAAATGGGCGCGACCCCCCAAAAAAATGCACCTTGGAGTGAATGGCTCATCACGAGCTGGTGTTTGTATCGCCTCAGCAGCGTCTTGCCGCCGCTGTTATGCCACGCGAGCGCATTCTTCCACTTGTGTGTTTAGGCCTTGACCGAGACAAACTTAGCTTTGTTTGTAAATGCAAAGCACAATATTTGCAATGAGCTGCAGTACCATGTGCGTGGAACGAAAAATTACAGAATACAGGAGTTAGATGGCTAAGACTAAATTGGGAGCAGTTTTTGGAGCAGCAAAATTTCAATTTTGGAACAGAAGAACCTTGCTTCGAAGCAGTTAGCGGCATTTACTATGTCGTTCTGGGAGCTTGAAAATACAAATGATCAGCATCGTGGGAGCACCAGTGCATATTTTATTTGGCTTATACTACACATAACACTGAAAGAGATTTTGAAGGAAGTTTTTAACAGATTATCGCCAGGTATGAACTGCCCTACCTTTTTACATACCACGTGACCTATCTAGCCCGCGTAACATGTGAAATAATGTTTAAAAAAGGTTTGTTGAAAACTAGGTTCCCACTAATTACACTCAAAAACAAATTGAAAAATTGTTATTGCACAAGAATCTTAGTTACGTAACAATAGTCGTTCGCTTAAAGAAAAGCCTAACATGATAGTGTCAAAAGCTTTTAACAGACAACAAAAGCATGCTGCACTGGCGTTCGTGGCTATCTCGTGTGGGACCACCTTCGAGAGTGCAGCGCGAGAGCCAAGAAACCTCACCGTACCGACTATCTCGTAAAGCACATGCATATGGCACTAAGTGATAAGTGAATGATACTGATAACGCCACTCCATGCGAGCAACTAGGCTTCATTATTATGGCACACGTTGACCAGTTCTATATGTTTTTTTTTTAATATCTATAGGTGATCCCTGTCGATGTAGAACTCTCAATAATATATTTACTTGCGATTGCCACCCGAGTCACTTTGCGACTAGCGTAAAGCGCTCACGCAGAGCAGGTAAGAAAATCCGTGTCCCAGCAAACGAACCGTCAAATGTAGACAGACAGGTTTTATTTGCAAAAAATAACAGGAAAAAAATAAATAAACGCCGACCGAAACAACGACCGAGCTAAGCCTAAGAGCTAAGCCTAAAAGCTCAAGTAGCCCAGGGCCGGCACGCATGCAACGACACCTCTTGAAGCGCTCGTTGCAAGTTTCAATTACAAAACGGAGCAGTGGCAAATAACCATTCATGAAAACTGTGCCACGTGATTGCCGACACGTCATGAGTTGCAAATAAAGCGCCGAGGCACCCGTTAATATAATTTAAAATAGTTTGAACCCACGTTCTGTGCCCATACCAGTTCTTGTTGCATAAATAAGAGCCAGCAAAGTATATTAATATGATAGAATCCCAGTACACACATTCTTCTCTGTTTCTTTAAGGTTTGAAAATTGGTCACACAGTTACTCGTTTTCATTTTGTCAGCGTCATTTCGGAGCAGGTTCGGAGCAGTTACTAAGAAAAAAACCCCAGTTTAGAGCAGCAAGTCTTTTTTTGGAGCAGTTTGGAGCAATTAGAGCAGCACTTCCGTCACTGCTGCAGTGATTTCGGCGTCGCGAGGGGCTCGGCATCTCGATTAGTCGCGAGGCATGCACTTTATAATTAATTTTAAATATGTTCTAGGCTATATTCACCCTTGACATCTTGTAGACGATGTGTATGTCTCCACATAAATCTATTTCGTTCATTATCTCACCTTTGAAATTTTGTGTTAGTGCTTTAACCAACTTTGCAAATAAAAACTGCAACAATAACACAACTAGACTCTTTTCTTAAAAGGGCACCCCAAGCACCCTCTATGCGGACTACTACAAACTGCTATGTTTAGGGCACCCTAGCTGATGACACTATCTGCAACTGGGGTGGCTACTACCTGCGACTGCCACTGCACAAAGTTTCGCTAGCGTGGCAACAGGCCCATGCGTTGTGTGCCAAAAATGTGTTGCTAAAGATGGTTGCTAGAGTCCCCAGCCACTGACTAATATGAGCCCAGTAAGCTGCACAGTTATTGCGGCCGCCGTGAGTGCCACCACGTGCCCCCACACGTGCTAGCAATCACACTGAACGAACATAAGCCACACATTCATAAATATAACAGTGTCTTCTTAAGGTCTCTTCTTGCCCTCTTGTAATGCCCCTACTGCATAAAGCTATGCACTGCACTGCATAATGCTATGGTACACTGCACTCACTGGCACTAACAGAGACAGAAGCGCGTGACAAATCTGTGAATTCCACTTGTACTTGATGGATTCTAAAATGTTTGCAGCAGTCGATTTGTGAGGCAATAAACTCTTTTAATGATGCCATTTGACAATTACTTGGAAAAGTGTTGTGGGGCCCCTTTAAAGGGTTGTAGAGGTCAGAATAATAACGTCAGGACTGCAGCCTCGATGCAAGAAACACACGCAAGCTCTGTACTTCATAACCACATTTCATGTTAGTGACCGAACTGGGGAAACATATGACTAGTTCCCTTGACAACAGACACAGTGTCGATTTCCTTGTGGCAACTGCCCGATTCCACTAGGATGATGTGGCTCCGTGATAGTACAGAGGTGCAACAGCCGAAAAAGAATTTGGAGCAATTTTCGGAGCAACAAAATCTTACTTTTGGAGCACTAAAATGCCAATTCGAAGCAGGTTACAGGAAATAAAACACCTATTTTTATCACGAAAGACCGAATTTGGAGCAAAGAAGACTTACATTTAGAAAAGAAAGCATGTTCAAGCCATTCAACATCACCTGAATTATGCACAGTAAACATGAGCACTGCTGTTTTAATAAAACTAACATCTCAATCTACCCCACTGAGCAAACAATAATAAAGTCCACATTAGCATTTGTTGCATCTGTCAAATCCTTCGACAGAATCCGTGAATTAAAATGTAGATCTGCCAAGCTGGCAACCTTAAAATTCAAGGGATTCGTGAAAATGAAAAGTAGGGGAGGCAAAAAAAAAAAAAAACGCGCAGTTTGCTTGGATTATTTTTTTTTTTTAGGGCAGCAGAAGTTTCATACACTGCTCCAAATGATCGCCAGTAACTTTTTTAGGCGTCAGCGATCATACTAGTGTGCACAATTATGCAGTAGTATACAAGCATGAGTAATTGAACGAAATTTCCTGTCCCGTGAGTAGTGCTCACAGCCCCTTTCGAATCATAATACACTTTTCCTCAAGACACTAGTGTATTGCGGTGAAGGTGGTTTAAGCAGCATTCTCCACGGGTTAAAACAAGACCAATGATCCCCCCCCCCTCTTACAACGTCTTAGCTCGCTTGCAAGGCGCATTCTACCAGGTAAAGTGACAGCAGCGCACGGCCGTTGGTCTGGCGACAGCACCGGATATCACCAGGACGACGCAACTAACGCAACTTCAAAACAGAAAAATGTTTTCTGTGCCGTTCCAATGGCGACCAACGTAGTCGCTGGCAATGCTGGCGTTTGCAGCACGTCAACTCTGTTCACATGCGAAAAACGCGGTATGCATTACCAGCCCTAGTCGCTAACATGCCATGGCCACCTTTGCTGACTAGGAAGTTCACATTTCCCACGAAGCTTTCGTGGCTACGGCAATGCATTTTTGTCTTGAACTTGCGTCGTCCGCCGATAGGTATCCGTTGTGATCAGCGGACTGATGGGTACAGGGCTTTGTTACTTTATCTGGTCGATTGCGTCTCGCAAGTGCCCTGACCTAATGGGATTAAGATTGGTGTGGTTAGGTTACCGCGGTTAAGTTACTGCGGTTTAAGGTTACAGTGCACGCTTTGACTCATTGATGACTCAAACTGCAGGATGGCAACATACGTGGCCTCTATTTCTTGCTGAAATTAATTGATTGATATGTGGAGTTTAACGTCCCAAAACCACCATATGATTATGAGAGACGCACTCTCGATAATATTAGCGCAACTGAGAAAACTTTGAGACTGGTCGGGTATTTTGGCGCTGTGTGGCACAATTTCATGGTTTTGGCACAGCTTGGTGCAAAAATGGGGCATTGTATCAAATCGGCCCAGCTATTGCACCCTGATAGTATGACATTATGTGGTCGCCACAAATAAAGGAGCTGAGCTCCTACTAGATGTTTTTAACTCTGTGGTTAATGACAAAGTACTTTAGATCCAACAAGTTGTTTGTGGCATAAAATAGTGCTATAACGGCCATGAAAAGACGCTACAATTTGATTTCACAAAATGAACAAGCTTTTACGGATTTGGAACTCAACTGACACATCTTCTGCTATGCCATGGTACATATTTGCACAATAGGTCCGTCCGATTCAGCAGTGCCACCCAAACCAGTTCAACAAGTGCTGCATCCTGCTATTAGGATCAGTGCTGCAGAAATGGTATCCTCTTACTATATTAATTTCAAAAGATGCAGAAGACACTTGGGGCTGGTTCACATTTTTCTGCACCCTCCCTGTGAATAATGATTGATTTGTGGTGTTTAACGTCCCAAAACCACCATATGATTATGAGAGACGCCGTAGTGGAAGGCTCCGGAAATTTTGACCGCCTGGGGTTCTTTAACGTGCACCCAAATCTGAGCACACGGGCCTACAACATTTCCGCCTCCATCAGAAATGCAGCCGCCGCAGCCGGGAATCGAACCCGCGACCTGCGGGTCAGCAGCCGAGTACCTTAGCCACTAGACCACCGCGGCAGGGCCTCCCTGTGAATAGTACCTGCTTTATGCTAATACATGGGTACGATACGGCAATGCAGCAAACAATACAGCACACATTTATGTGCAGTTTAATCACCACTAACGTGTACCTGCCGCTTCTATGCATGATGGAAAGTCGGAAATCAGCCTCTATGCAGTTTGAGAGCTATCAGACTTGCATTTTTAACCAAACATATCGCGTGCACCGTGTTGGTAGCACACCATTCATTTTTATTGTCACATTGTGCCTGCATCACTCAACTCAATCTGCACAATTTCTGAACTTCATGTGCACTGCCATAAACCAGTACCATGCATGGCAATTACCAATGCGCATAACTGTCATTCTGTCATGACGAATTTTCACAGTAAGTAAATTCAAAGCCTTCATTTTTAGTAAGAGTGAGGTAAGTAAGAGTAAGATAAAACGCATTTTACTGAACAAAACATATTCCGTATCTTTTTTTTGTTTTTTTCATGACACTACTGTGTTTGTAGTAATTATTATTGCAATACAGGGCATTCTCTCAAACATAACCTGAAGGGATCAAGAAAATGTGTTCTGTTTAACAGGAGTTCTGTGTACCAAGAAATGAACTGGCGTGCAGAATTCAGGTATGAAACCAATAATATTAAAGGCAATTGTTCCAGTTTAAGCAGCAGTTCAGTTTCAAAGATTTTCATTTACTGATTGTCCACTGTACTATTATTACCTACATGTGCATAAAAAACTGACCTGGCTGGCACTCCTGCAAACACTTGCTGATGCAAATCTCCGATTATTTCATGTTTCAAGTAGTAGAGAAGGCGAACCCTCAGAAGAACCCTAAAAAAAAGAAACAAAATAGTAATTATGTGCCCTGGACCAAGTATTCAGCAAATCAGAGGATTAGAATCTTTACTTGTTAGCATGCCGATGCAAGTGCTTGCGATAGCCATCATCGCAAAGAAGAAGGTCCGGGTTGTACTGGTCATCTCGAGCCCAGTCAGCCAACATGTCGGGCGAGTCTGGTTCTCCTTTACCATTCTTAAGCTTCTTCCCTTTCCGCCCTCTTGGCACAGGTGCCGACAAACCTAAACAAAAACATTTTTATCAGTTTACTGTGATAAAACATTTTTATCAGTTTACTGTGATCATATTTCAACCTCCCAGAGAGCATAACAATAAAGTGACTGTATCCGAAACTTTCACGACCTATAGGTGGCACGACTGTACATCGGACATGACTGTCGTTAAGATGATAGCAGCAAGAGAAACAGTACCGGAAAGTACATTTTTGGCGAATAGTGCAATTCTTCACACTTCGGTGGCCCTTGGGTTTATGTTTTTGGGAAAGTAGGGAAGCGCTAACATACTATATTAAGTAAATTAATACTGGGTAGCACACTGAATACATAAATATGCACGAAATTGTAAATAAGGCACACAAGAATGCTCTGCACATTGCTGACTGTGTGTTGTGGGAATAGGGGCTAGCTCGCTGTCTTTGCGTGGGCTTTGCCACCTTTTCTGCTGTTCACATGTTCTGACATGACTCCCCTCCTCCGCTGTCTGCCGCGCTGGGAGAGCGAAGAGTGACATTTGACCCCTCTCACCCGGTAGCGGATGTCGACTGTGGCGCCGCGCGCAAAGTCTCCCGGGATGTTTCGCGCGTGCGCATCGGGAGCGAGTTAGATTTCCCCGAGACGACTGAGGGTGAGCACGCATCTCTTTTTCGTCCATCGACTCCTATTGTTTGGGGCTCGTCGGACTTCACCAATGGGTGCTTTGCGCCCGCGGTGAACGCTCACTTTTTGTTGCCCCTTGCGAACGCTAGGCCGAAGAGCTGTGTCCTAGTGCGTAGCCAGGCCACGCCGACCCGTATCTCTCTGAAGCCAACGCGAGCGCCTTTGCTTTCACTCGAGCAACCGGGCCTTTGTCCCAGTGTCTCTGTGAATCACTTTTACCTTGGAGACGTGCTCGCGGCACCCCTGTGTAGTACTTCTCTCCGCAGCGTGGATAAGCCCATTTCCTTTCCCGCCACGCCTTTGCAATGAGCTCTGTACTGTGTTTTTGGTGTTGCTGCAGAAAATAAAGCGTTGCGACCTTGAGCAGTATCGTGTTTTCACCACGATGACGGTTAACGCGTGCCCTGCGGCTTGCTAAGACTGGACCCATACTAGTGGCCGTACTCCTTTGGGATGCGTGTACACTACACTGGCGCCCAACGTGGTATCAAAAGCTCTAAGCTTTTGACTGCTCTTAGCAAGTCAGTTCCCCTGCGCGATTCAGGCTCGTCGCAACATGCCTGCTTCGTGGCATTTTTGTGGCGGATGCCGCGTTGCACAAAGAAGCCATCGCTTCTATCGACGGGCACCCCTCGGCACCTGTCTATGTCGTCAACCCCTTTTGTGGTGAACACAAAACCAATGTGGTAGCTGACGCGCTATCTCGTGCCCCCTGTTGTCTGCAGAGAACCTGAAATTCGGTGTGATGGCCGCTCGCGGTGCCTTAGCACATGCAAGCCTCGGGGCCGAAACAGTGGCGAAAAGGGGGAGTCCCCATGCGGACGACCTTGGCTGCTATCCAGGTAAGCGGCGAACTGTGTAGCGGCCGTGCGGGGAAACTTTCCGAAGGCCACTGTGCCGAGAGCGAACCCGTGACGCCGTGCACATGGCGGTTGCTGCGGTCCTGAGTGGGCGTGATACCAGACTCCCCCCTTTGGGAGAATGGGAATTGCTTTCAGCAGCAAAGTGATCCGTTTAAAGTCTCAGAAGGAAAAAGCGGAGTATCCGCTGCTTTCTCTGGAACGGGCGCCGATAACGACCGTCTGTCTCAAAGAGATGCGCCGTTACGCTGCTTGCTATGCGGCGGGTGCGAATAGTGGTCTGAAACAGCATGTGTTGCTGAGTCCCAGGCGGATTTATTTTGCTAGCCGGCGAGAAGTCTGCATATCCGTCTAAGGTGGCTATGCCCAAAATGTGAAGGAAATCATGTGAAGTAACTTTTTGTTCAGTTGGGTGCAGATCCATGGGGCAGCGGAGTCTTGCATTCCTCGTTATCCCAACTTGGCGGTCACGCTGGCTCTGTAAGTGATACGGTGTTTTGAGATGCACGTCGCCGCTCATGGCGCTAGGCCGGTAACCAATGGGGATGCGTCACGGTGACGCCACTGTATAAGTAGCGCTGTGAGGTGGCGGCGGCATTGCTTCCAGCCACAAAGAAGGAAGCATGAAGGAACAAATCTGACAGACGTATGATATTGGAGAGGGAAACACATCTCTCGCATTTCCGCGAGAAAGTGCCTGGAAGAACATGTGATGCAAGCAGCCCTGCCCTTCCTGTGGCGTCGTATAACAATCACTCTTTGCACCAAAGCGGACCTATGGCTCCCGTTGAACAGCACCCGTTTGCACTGGCATTGAATGAAATAAAGGAGGCAATGGTTTGACTTGCGCGTAAAATTGCGCAAACTGGTGTGATGAGCGCTGCTCAAACAAAAGATCAAGCAAGATGGCCGATCTTCTTCGCTCGGAAGGCGCACGCTGTTTCAGAAGGACCAGAGAGACCGCAGAACCGATACGTCTCCGGTTTATTGTTGACAGAACAGGAAAAAAAAAATGAACAGAGCGTGCCCCTGGCTACTTCTTCTTCCTCGCCTCCGAGCTCCATCTTCAATCTGTTTTGTACATCTTCGCGCCAGCCAGATTCAACCGAAGCCATTTTCGAGCGAATACAACAGTTGAATCGGCCTCTTGACTAATTTTCCTTCAGGTGTACGAAGCAAGCATGTTCTCACTAGTCTATTCTTGCCTGGGAAAATCTTTTCGACCTTGCAGAGTTTCCACCGAGTTCTTTTTCGCGCTTCTCCAAGCAGAAGTACATCTCCTTCTTGTACATTTGTGTGACGCTCTGTTTTTCTGCAGGCACACTTCAGCTCCCACAGGTTCTCCTTTTCCCATCTGGTCCACCATGTTATCATTGCCCGTTTTCTTGCACTCCAGTAATTCAGCAAACTGTATTCTCCGAGTCTGTTTTCTTCCTGCTTGTTCATTGCTTGCCTGCCTCCTATAACATCCGCCGGTGTGATGGGTTGTGGCTCGTTAGGATCCTCACACACATAAGTAAAAGGCCGGTTGTTAAGTACTCCTTCTGCTTCAACAACCACAGTCCGTAGTTCCTTTTTCATCCAAAAGTCGAGCACCTATAGTTTTTGCCATGGATGTCTTGAAGCTTCTGATCAGTCTTTCATAAAATCCTCCCCACCACAGAGCTAACTATACAATAAACTTCCATTTTATTTTCAGGTTACTGGTATACTGTTGAACCCTTTCATCTTCCATCTTTAATGTCTTGTTCATCTCTTTCTCAGATTTCTTGAATGCTCTTGCATTATCACTGTAAATAGTTGTACACAATCCTCTTCTAGCTACGAATCTTCAGAATGCTTGTATAAACGCTTCTGATGACATCCTCTTGACCAACTCCAGTTGTATGGCTCTTGTTACTGCACACGTAAATATCACAATGTAAAACTTTGTAACTTTTTCGCCTTTCTCCTATTGAGCATTTAGCGGTCCAGCAAAGTCTATACCAACTGTGTCGAATGGCCTCGTCTGTGTTATCCTGTCAGCTGGTAGTGGTTGAATTTCTTGTGCCATTGGTCTAGAATTGAATCTCCTACATGTGATGCATTTTTTTATCACATATTTCACCATCTGTCGGCCACGCACAATCCAAAACTTCGTTCTTAGATGTGTCCATGTTGCCGCAACGCCACCGTGCATTGTGACGTGACTTGATGTGCGTTCAGAACTAGGAGTTCTGAAAAGTGACTTTCTCTTGGTAAAATAATAGGATGCTTCTCATGAAAGCTCAAATCACTCCACTGAAGCCTCCCTTTTACTCTTAGGACACCTTGATCATCTTCGAAGATGTTCGTGCCGTACAGATTCATGTTGTCATATATCCGTGTCACTGCATTTTGTAGCGTTTTCTGCTCCTGCTTTATCAGCACAAACTCTGCCTTGTCCAATTCTTCTCCTGTCAGCGAACCTGTTTTCCTTTCTTTTCTTCGGTTTCCTATATAACGCATCACCCAAGCGGTATCTCGTAACGCTTTCTTGTATGATCCAAACCTGCTCACATCAATTATTTTTTCTTCACTCGTGGTGGTAGTTAAGCTTGCCACGGTCTTTTCTTCGTCTTTGTTGTCATCACAGTCCGATTCTTGCGTGATGTCATAATCAGGCCTTTGTTTTTCATTCTTGATCCACGTGGGTCCTGTCATCAAATCCGCAGAATTTTCATCACTTTTAACATAACCCCATTGACTCTCATTGGACTTGCTTTTAATTTCTGCTGCGCGGTTGCGAACAAACAGATCTTTCGCCTTGTTAAACTTTATCCAGTATAATACAATTTGAGAGTCAGTCCAGAATTTCACATTCGATAGTTTCCTGATGAAATTCTCAGTTATATGACTGGCCAATCTGACTGATATTGTGGCCGCCAACAACTCCAATCTTGCTAGTGTAATCTTTTTGATTGGAGCGACTCTACCTTTTGCAATGATTAAATTGGCTTCATGGCTTCCATCGGAGTATTCTGTTACAATGTATGCTGCTGCTCCATACGCCATTGGACTCACATCGGAGAACACGTGTAGAGTCGATGCTTTCACTTCAGCTTGCCTGTTGTCATAGCATCTGTTAACGGTGAAGTCATCTAAGTGCTGAAGCTTCTCCGACCAGTCCTTCCAAGCAGATCTCTGCTGGCTTGGTAACGGGTCATCCCATTTCAGTTTATCCATCCAAATTTTTTGCAGCAATATTTTTGCTGTAACTGAAGACGGTGTCAAAAAACCTAAAGGGTCATATAGCTTTGCCGTGGCCTGCAAAACCTGTCTTTTTGAGAGTTGTCTCATGTCCTTATCATTTCGCCATGTAGTGTCGGGAAAGCTCAACACGTTGTCTACAAAATTCCATTTCAGTCCCAAAATTTTGATGTGTCCCTCTTTTCTTATCCCTCGATCCAGATCCTTTCCTTCTTCATCAAAGAGTTTTCTTAGCTCGGCATCATTTGAAATCCATTTTCTTAAATTCATTCCCACATTGCGAAAAATATCTCGGGTTCTTTGTATATCTTTGTCGATGTCGAGTATTCGTCGGCTCCCAGTAAAACGTCATCGACGTAGATTCCTTTCCGGAGTTGCGCCACAACTGCAGGATATTTTTCTTCGAATTTATCCAAATGTCAATGAATCGTGGCTGCTAGAAGGAAGCTACTTGGTGTAGTTCCGAAAGTAACCCTCGTCATCCTCCACCTTTTTATCTTCGGGGGTTGGCATATCTTCGCTGGGTATTCTTTCCCACCACATAAATCGCAGTGCGTCTCGGTCATTTTCATGTATCTTGATCTGCAAGAATTCGTTTTTCACGTCGGCTGACGTAGCGATCTTGTGATGTCGAAAGTTCAGCAGCAAGCTTGTGATGTCGGGGTTTAGGTTTGGCCCCTTTTCCAAGTTGTCATTCAATAATTCACCTGGATTCTGGCTTGACGATGCGTCAAAGATGATCCGTATTTTTGTCGTTGTTCGGTCCTTCTTAATTACTGCTTGATGCAGCATGTAGTATACAAATTTGTTCTGTATATCAGATCCAGCATTTTCTTCGACGTTTTCTGCTATTTCTTGCTCGAAGTACTCTCGAATAGCTTTGTCATAGGCTAGGAGCTCATCTTTATCCTTGCATAATTTCTTGGTCACCTGGATAAGCCTCTTCTCTGCGATGGTGTTGTTGTCGTCCAATGTCACGTTTTCCTTCCATGGTAGCCGCACTTGGTATCTTCCTGCCTTGAACTCCATTGTTTGTCAGACGTAGTCTAGCACATGTTCATCATTCATCTTTGTTGCTGGTTTCTCCTTGATGCCCATGTTTTCCGAGTCCCAGAATCTCTGCAGTTCATCCACAGTCGTGTCCAACTTGGCACTGACCTTGAGTACCATAACCGTCGATTTCATCGGCACAAAATGAAGTCCTACAGGACCTTGGACCATCCATCCCAATATTGTTTCTATTGCCATTACTTTTGGATGAATCTCGCAAATGTGACTAGTGACTACAGTCCAGTAATAATCTGCTCCAATTAATATAGAAGTTTCCATATTTTTTCTTTCTTTGTCCGTCTTCTCGTTGTCATCAGCCAAACAAATTCCCATCGATCTTGCTCTTTCGTGTATTGTCAACGGTGGTGATGGTAGCATGTCACAGGATATAACTTCTATCTCCAGTGCCTTAATCGTGACTGGCTCTGAGATGGGATCCTTCCTCGCGCTGACCTCGACGACTTTCATGTCTAGTTCCATCTCTCCTCCTCCAAATAATCCTACAGTAATCCTTTCGGATCTTTTTACCTTGCACACTAGTTTTCTTGACAATCTTTTGAGGATGAATGACCTCTGGCTCCCATTGTCGAGCAGAATACGTGAGTAACACCCGCTGTCTTGTCCCTCTGTCCACGGAAAGGCTGTCTGCAGTAGTATGCACTTGTGTTCACCAGATTGCTGTACGTGCATGTTGCAGGACTTGCTGGTGTCTAACCGGTCAGGTTGCGCGCTTTTACGCACTTGCTCAACATCATTACCGCTTTGCTGCTGTGCTGACTTTCCTGCAGGCGTGCGTGGTCGACACATAGATGTCGCATGCCTTCCCTTGCATGTTTTGCAGCGTACGTTAGTGCGGCATATCTTCGCCGTGTGGCGAGGTCTGGTGCATCTGAAGCACCTTCGTTCCCGTTGCAAGGCTTCTTTCTTCTGTTGCATACTAATGCTTCTTCTGCAATCTTCCGTGTAGTGTCCAGTCATCTCACAGAAGATGCATTTTTTAATCGATATGCTTTGAAGCGTAGATGTTCTAGTCCGCCTCATACTGTGCGGTGACCGGGTCACATTGTATTTTTCCTCTCGAGTTTCTTCTCTGCTGCGTATATATAACTTTAAAAACTGCATAATTTCTTTCAAACTGCTCGTGCTGTCTCTTGACGCTGAGTTCGATTCCGTAGTTGCTGGTCTGTTGTCACCTTTCTCTATTTCCTTCATCTTCATCTCAATCCTCATATCCACCGGTAGCGCAGATTTTACAACAGGAGCTATCACCGTGGCATAACTATCCATTTCCACTCCTAACGACTGCAGTGCTCGTGTGTTCACTTGCAACTTTTGGAAGAGTTTTTTCAACCCATCTACATCTTTAGGACACTTCACTGCTTCCAAGTTTGCAAGCTCTTTTATGTAGGTCTCTCTCAAATTATCTTCTCGTCCGAAGGTTTCTTTCAGAAGAGCGACTGCATGCTCGTAATTCTGATCAGAAAACTGCAAACCTTTTATGAGAAACGCAGCCTCCCCGCTGAGAGACACCAGAAGGTAATTAAATTTTTTATTCTTCGGCATGTTCGCTCTATTTTGCACCGATGTCTCGAACTGATGCCAAAACCTTGGCCATGCTGTTTTTTTTCCATCAAACTTGATCATTTCAAGGCGTGGCAACTTAACAAGCTCTTGCGTCTCCAAGATTTGGTTAGTACCTTGCGCTGAGCTCGCCTGTTCTGTGACTATTCTCGTAGTCAGTTGCGTCGCTTGTTCTATTTCGCGTAATTGCTCCTCTATTTTTGTCGTTGCAGCGACGATTTTCATCTCATAATGCAAAACTCTTTCAAATTCCGCCTCCACATCGTCTTCTTCAATGAACGGTTCAATCTGTTCGTTAACTTGTCTTAACGTCTGTGACACGCTCTTCATCTGGTTCAGAAGCGTCATAAGTTGCGCTCGATCGGCGTCTTCTTCTATCTTCTTATCGATTTCGCTCGTAAGCGTCGTCACATTTGCTCGAAGCGTCTTCCACTTCTTCGATAGGACCTCTTTATTCATGCTTAAAACGTGTTCAAAGAGCTCTTGCCTGTTTATGTGCGTCGCCAACAGTCGTCGGTCTTGGTCCTTCTCTCGATGGTTCGTCCTTGAGCCAGACGCCGCTGCTTCGTTCTTCAACCCGTTGTTGCGAATGGGGTTGAAGTCTGTGCGCCTGTCTTTAGATCCTCCTGGTCACGGCACCATGTTTCAGAAGGACCAGAGAGACCGCAGAACCGATACGTCTTCGGTTTATTGTTGACAGAACAGGAAAAAAAAAATGAACAGAGCGTGCCCCTGGCTACTTCTTCTTCCTCGCCTCCGAGCTCCATCTTCAATCTGTTTTCTACACACGTGTTTGCATCCCACTGCGTGTTAGAACTGTCATTGAATGCTCAAGCCGAGAGGAAACACGCCGCCTGTCTTGACCAAGCATGAAAAGATGCGGGAGAAAGGGGGTCCTTTGAGCAACAGCTGTGAACTTTGATTCTAATCAAGGGCGTAGTTGCGATAGCAGGCGGGCGCAATATCGGCAAGCATCCGTGCACGGCTCGTACCGTTCTACACCGTGCGCTCTCAATGGGACGAGATTGTGCGTTAAGAGCATTTCTTCCGGGAGTGGACGTACTTATTCTCTTACACCAGCGTTTTATAGTTGTGAGTGTCGTGATGTCATATCCAAAAGAGTTAGCTGTCAGCCTACGTATTGTCCTGGGGTCGTGATGTCGATGAAGGCAGCAGCCGCTGTTTGCATGAGTGATCTTTTTTATTGGGCGAACCTGTGCCCGGAAAACAAAACATCACTTACAAGCAATACACGTTGTAGACTTATAGCAGCGAACATAGAGCGTGGGCATTTGATAATCTGCCAGGCAGCAAAGTGTATCGGCATTTGTACATGTGCCACTGAAGATTCCAGCGTTATTGCTAGCGGCCTCGTAAGTTTCAGAACGTACTGTAATGTACTCGCTGTGCGCATACTCTCATGGGATGGTTGTAACATTATCTCGGAAGTCCCCAGTCATTGAGTCGCGGTTTGTGCAAGGCACCGTTACACGCGTAAAAGTGCGGTAACAAAAATAGAAAGAAAAGAGCGCATGCAGCATCACCATTAAAACATTACAAATTATTGCTATTTCAGTCATCCATTCGCTGTTTACACTGTTTTTTTTTTTTTTTTTTCAGTTTATATGGCAAAAATCTTGCCGCACCATTGCCGAGCAACCACAGAGCGCGTGCTATGCTCGGTGGTTGCGGTGCGGCGAGTTTTTTTGCAACACTACTGTCGCTTTTATAGTTTGCCTAACAGCTTTTCCGTTAAAACATACCGTATATACTCGAATCTAAGCGTATATACTCGAATCTAAGCCAATGTTTTTTTTTGTTTTTTTTTTTCGAAAAAACGATGTGCGAAAGTGGGGGGGGGGGGGGGGGTCGGTTAAGATTCGAGTACCATGATTCGGCCGCCACTGCCGCCTGCCTGAAGGTCCGGCCGCGCTAGCGACATTACGGCCCTCAATGCGCCGATCTCAAGGTACCGGTTGATTTTGTTCGAGAACAGAGGGACGAGGGAATGCCCGTGACGACTGAAATTATTCTGGCGGAGGCCAGAGAAATCGCCATCGCGAAAAGTGTCTCACAAGCCTGTTTTGAAGCCATTACGGACTGGAGAACACGCTTCATGAATTGGTCTGGATTCAGCCTGCGACGAAGGACCTCAGTGCGTCAAAAGCTCGACCAACATTCGAGGAAAGTTTTTTTTTTCTGGCCTTGCTAATTTCTTGCGTGAGCCTAGATTCGAGGGCGGCCTAGATTAGAGTACATACAGTATATGTCGCATAATGAGGTATTCACACAAACGCCACCTTAACAAGAATCGCTCATTGTGTTCATGTGCCGAAAGATTCATGCATGATCCAAAATAACACGTTTGATATGGACTCGGAAATTTATATGGACGCGGTTGCATCCTTTGTATAGCACACATGTGTTGGTCGATCGATGACAAAACATTCAACTAAATTTGGCTTTGCACGTGCGAATTGCCGTTAAGGCAAGGCTTGGCGCAGCAGGTCAGATTGGCACAGCATGACGCAATTGGCGCAGCACTTCCACCCCTGAGTCTTTAGATTATGAAAACAATGATGCTCCCGTTAATTATATAAGGGATGTTAAATTTGGCTCTGAAAGATGAGCATAAGTGACATGAATTACATGAAGCCTCACTTCACAGAGAAAAAGAGGGTTATGGAACAGTAACGTCCCAAAGTATACTGAAATTTATTTCTCAAAGAGAAATAAAGTGCCACTTACTGCCTTTTCGCAAACAAAAGGAAGGTGCATCAGTGGGACGTTGTGTTTTCCTTTTAACATGGCAACAAACAACAGTAACATTGTGGGAGTTAGTGCAAAGTTTGCTGCATTTCTGAACATGTCTGGAATAAAACTTCTTTACAATTTAGAACCTGCAGACACCACCAAAACACCAGCCATAAGCACTTCAAACCACAATTTGACTGGTAGACTGGTGCACAAAGGCTGGCACCTTGGCAGCACAGACTACAATCAACTAAATACTTCTGCAATTGATTATGTGCCAAGGACATCTATTCACATCCATCATAACTGCCATGCTTAACAAATTCAAAGTTCCCGCACAAATTCTGAGAACTTTCAGTTCCTCACTTTTACCATTATTGCCTTTACCACTTATAAAGTCACTATCACCCCTGTAAAGTCATTTTTGCCTCGTGGCGCACACGTAACTCGCACATAGGACACATTAGGGGTTAACAGCTGCTGAACAGTAGGTGGCGCAGTGCTCGCGAGAGTTCACCATTGTAATCATCGCCATGGTTAGCACGGTAGTGCCAGCAGTGATGCCTGGCAGCGAGGTTGGGTGGGAGCAGATGAGACATGAGCAGCTCTTTGGCATGTGAAAGGTGGCGTGAACAGTCATCTCCCATGGTCCATGAGGACGCCGCCGCAGGTAGTTTCCCGTGGGCCCCCTCGTGGCGAGTAGAGCATTGGAGGCACCGCCTTCGCGTTACCTTGCATTTGTTCTCATGTTTGAGTGTATATGAGTATTATATAAGAGTATTTAGCATGTTAATCACTAGAAATATATTTGATTCGGCTGACGATATCATTGATGAGAAAGTAATTGAATAAATGTGTTTGTTTGGTTTGGTCAAACCGTGTCTGCTGTCTCTGTGTGTTCCGGGAGCGACAATCTCATATCGAGACTCCACACTGCAATCTCATATCGAGACCCCATACACTACATACTCCAGAAATAAGTGCCACAGGCACCCATACATATTTTTAGAAAATGGCTAATCCTTCGTAGACATTTCAAATCGGACACTTTTTAAAACACTGCAAAAAGAGGGGGCTCCAAAGAAAACAATACACACTTTTTTTTAATATTGGCCCAATGACTGACCTGAGTGATTTTTGTGGATCCTAGTCTCGCCATCTTCAGAAGGTGCTATCAGATCCCAAATGAAGCCCTTGATCTTCTCATCACCCTTGTAGTGCCGCAGACAGTACAAGAGCTGCAAAAGTTGCAAGACAAATTAAACAACATTCCTAGCACTGAATACTATAGCTGAATCAAAAGACCTCAGACAACTTAGAACCCAGAAATACTCACCACAACCCTGGAGATGTCCTCTACATCTTTTGGCATGACTCGTCGTCGCCAAAGTCCAATCGCTATGCTCTCTTCCCAACGGCCCCAACCAAAAGTGAGCAATCCTTTCTCCACTTGGAAGCACTCAGTGCGTGTCCAGTTTCCAGGTGCAATATCACCTAAGAATTCATCCTCACAGAAACCACGACTGGCTCGGCCACCACGACGTGCTCGGCCACCAATTATGGGAGAGTCACGGTGACGTGAACGCCGGCTTCCCCGAGTCCGGACTCCTGTTTCATCATCCTCATCGCTAGACTCCAGCTCTGACAAGTCCAACATGTTGTCATCAGTGCCAAAACGCTTAGTCTGAGTGCGCCTCCGAGGTTCTTGCAAGATTAGCTCATTTCTGCCTTTCAGCTCATCCACATCCAAGTTTGCCTTCTTGGCCCACTTTTCCCAGAAGTTGGGATCATCAATTTCTATATCGCTGCGCGTGGATGAAGCAGTAAAGGAGGCCTTGGAGAATGTAGAACCTTTCCCTTCAGATTCTATGGTGATGGTGTGTGTGCGACGTAGCAAAATTTGGTCAATGTCTTCTTCGCAGAAATTGTTGCCTTCACCATCATCATCCATAATGGCACCATAGGCACCCTTACGAAGAAGATCTTCAATTTCTTGCTTAGTAAGCTGCTGATTGGTTCCAACACTCTCCTTTTGAGAGTTCATTGACTGCAAGACTGCCCTGTCCAGACCAAGCTTCAGGCTGGCTTTGTCGAACATTTCTCGTTCATATGTGTTCCGACATATGAGACGGTACACCTTGACAGCCTTTGATTGTCCAATTCTGTGGCAACGAGCCTGCGCCTGTATAAAGAAAATGCAAATAAAACAATCAGCCTTCATGGAATAAATGAAAAAGCTTTAAGCTTTTCAGGTCAGTAATACAAATGTGCTTGAGTAACAGACCTGAAGGTCATTTTGTGGGTTCCAATCGGAGTCGAAAATTACTACAGTGTCAGCTGCAGTGAGATTGATGCCCAAGCCACCTGCCCTTGTACACAACAGAAACACAAATCTGTCAGAATCTGAAAAGAAAGAAAAAATATTGACATCAGCTTCTCAGGCACATTCATATAGGCTTTACAAGTTCACCATCGAAGAAAAATTAATACCTACAACTAACACGGTCAGGTGTACAAGACAAAACTATGCATAATTATTGCCAAGTGCATGCAGTCAATATCTGTTACACTAATAATAATAATAACCACTTAGGTATGCACCAAAACCACTTGATAATTCAAACTTTAATTAAAACTTCTGGTTCATTCAAACAAATCTTAAATTTTTGGTTGGCCTACTATGTGTTCAATGCATCTTAAAGTCACTTCATTCATATTATTTCAGTGCCCAAATTCAGTTAATTCCAACTTTTTGCTCATGCTTGGAAATATCTGCTGCCTTTGTTGCTTGTGCACAAGTGGGTTTTTATTAGGCTTGTGCAAGTAGTGGTGTCATTCAAATTATTCTGAATCCAATAGTACATATAACATATTACAAGAAAAACTGGCATCATTTGTCATGACCCAACTAACCTGCACAATATTTTTTAAAATTGAAACAAGGCAGATGTCATTCTTTACGATTCAAAGGAAGTGAAAGCAAGTTTGAATAGTAGTGAGATTTTACTTTTTGTAGAATGCAAATAACCTGTAAAAATACGCCACTTTTAAAATTTACTATACTTAAAGTATATAAGGCAGCGTAACAAGCCTTTAAACTAAAAAAAAAGGAAGAATCGATGCGAGAGTAACATGTTCATTTAACCTTGAAGTGTGGCTTCAGGGCAGTGTGGATTTTTCTTTGTACTTGCGCTATGCCACCCCTTCTCTGTAGTGAACCTGCCTTCACAGGAGACGGGGAGGGAAGGGGGATTGGTAGGTGCGAACTAATGTGCACCTATCTGTTTACAGTTAAATCTAGATAAAACAATATTGACAAACTCCCAAAAAAACTTCGTTATAAAGAGAATTTCATCATATGCAGATTCAGTATGAAAATTTTAAGGAAAAGAAAGGCTCAAGTAAGCAAGAGAGGTAACAGACAGCAGAGCTCGCCAAAAACATTCATTTCTCGGTAAAAAACTGCACGATTTTGCTTTCTTGCTTGTTCATGATGAATGGCAGCAGTGACCGTTCGTACGACGTCAATGACCACAATGCTGCTCCATCTTCGTCCACTAAGCCCACAGCGGGGCGCGAAATGTTTATGGTTTCCCGCACCTCTTTCGTGGAGGGCATTGCGCATGTTGAGTCGTCCTTTTATGGATTGTTGTCGTCACTGCGGTCTCTTGACAGTTTCTGCCAGAGCCTCATCTGCCATTTCCACAGATGCGATAGCGCAGTTAAAAAATCCCAAATCTGCACATCGTACAGGGGCTCCTCCATTTATGCTCAGCAAGATCCAAGCTTCGATGAGATCGGATGGGCAAGAAAGTTACTCCTCTTCGGCGTCGATTTGCTCAACCTGAAACTCTTTTGTTACCCAAGCCATGCGGAAACAGTTCGCAACAATTTCAGCCCTTGTTTTTTCAGCAGGACGCTTCAAGCAATTCAACTGCTTGAACAAGGTCTAACTTTCTCTCTCACAGCAGACGAATGTTCAGGAGCAGTCTTTGGATGTCGTCAGCAGTACGAGCACTTGACATTGTTAATAATTCCTTTATCAAGTGACTGGATGAGCAATGTACAGATCGCTGGTAAAAACTACAGTTATAAGTTGCAGAGCTCGAGCCAATCTATGTGGTGTGCAGTGCAGTTGTCTATGAATACACAAATCTTGCGTAATTGACTCCTGGCATCATTGTTGAATTCAGCTAGCCAGCCACTAAATATATTGCACGTCATTCAAGCTTTCGTGTTCACCACATATTTTACGGGCATCCTGCGGGTTCCTTTGAAACATCTAGGTCGGGCACTTTTGCCGGTGACCAGCAAGACTCTCTCTGTATGCTCTGTTCTCTGCCATAGAAGACGCCTCTTTTGAAGGGCAATACATAACAAAATTTTTGTCGCCACGATTTTCAGCTAAATTGGTAGAGACAACCTTCATTGCAGGCAGAAACTACGGAAAAATGATGAATTGAATTCGTTTTTCTCAAATTGCCGCATCTAGCGGCCTTGCTGTGAACTAGAAAAGGCGACATTTGGTGACGTCACACACACCCGAAACAGGTAAGTCAACAATGCCAGCCGCCCCACCGCAGTGGTCCAATGGTTAAGGTACTCGGCTGCTGACCAGCAGGTCGTGGGATCAAATCTCGGCTGCGGCGGCCGTATTTTCGATGAAGGCGAAAATGCTGTAGGCCCGTGTGCTCAGATTTGGGTGAACATTTAAGAACCTCAGGTGGTCGAAATTTCTGGAGTCCTCCCCTACAGCGTCTCTATAATCATATGGTGGTTCTGGGAAGTTAAACACCACATATCAATCAATCAATCGATAATGCCAGCTGTAGCCCGCATCTCTTGACTTGCTCAACTCCTACTTCAGTTCCCATAATCAATATGAACAGCAACAGTAGTGAACAATGCTTCCATTTGGGGCGCTTTTGTGGAAGGCAAAGAGTGGGATGAAAGAAGAGGTGGAGAAAATGAAGCGGAGGACAAGAACACGTCCATCCTGCATGCTCCTCGATGAGTGTGATGTAGCGGCTCGCCGTCACGAGCAGTTGCCACGCGCTGACAATCCATCAAAAATACAACCAACTGTTCAAATTTAGGGGAACTAAACTCCGTTTATCAGAACAGTGGCATTCTCCGAGTCGAACGTTTAAAGTTTCGTCGGTTTTTCCAATTCTTGTTCAGTATCCTTTTAAGCATTTAGGTACGGTTCGAATGCAACTGATAGAAAAATGCAATTTCATCAGCTTTTCACACATCCGACACTTCATAGCACTCTGAAATACCTGGAAGCTTGTTGGATCCACAAGACGGCGCCATCTCTATTCGCAGAAGAGAACTCACGAGTGATCACTTTGCCGATGATCCCGCACCTACATTTAAAACCTCCGAGCCACCTCTTCTTGCCTTTTAACCATCGAAGCCCAGGATTCAAGCACAATCCCTTGCTTTTTGCTGCAGAACAGAGCCCTGACAAGGTAATTTTCATGCCTGCATGTCCATAAACAAAGCTTTGTCGACGTTGGCGTATGTTTGTGACTTCAACCTTTTCTTCTTGCCATCTCTTCCACGCTCGACAGCGCTGTGAATCGCATCTTAAGTGTTTAAAATTGTAGACAGAACTAGTTGGGTACCAAATTTCGCAACTTCATCCTTCTTTTTCCGGTTTCCAGATACGGGGTCAAGGATGGCTATTTTGACCTGAAGAGTCAACATATCTTGGGTTTTTTCGTCGCAGAACTCGTCCTCGAATGTTGCACTAGGTACTGGATGCATGGACGTGTCGTTTCGCAGAAGAGCCATGCGTCGGAAACAAACAGCGAGCAACACGATGGCAATGTTACGAAGAAAACCATTGAAGAAAAACGATACTACAGTAAAAGCTCGTTAATTCGGATTTCACGGGACCGGAAAAACTGTCCGAATTAACCGAATGCCGAATTAACGAATGAACAGGGAAAACAACATTTAAAATCAAGCTGCAGAAGCATACTTTTATTTGTTGAAGTATTTTGTAATTGTCTGCGTTTTCGCGCAGATTCCGGCTGACATCACAATTTTTCGTAACTGTTCCAAATGGCCAACAGCACGCAAGCTGTCGGGAGTGTTCAGGCAAGCGTCCTTTAATATTAACAGCGCCTCCGAGACTTCCCGTGAGGTGCGATGAGGTCGCGGCAATATCTCCTCGCATGATTCTTCGTCAAAATCGTGGTCTTCATCACGATTTGACGTGACATCATTAATAATCTCTTGATCGGTCAGGAGACCACTCGTGGCGACACCATGATCAATCGCGATGTAGTCCTGAAAGGTCACATCTGTGGGAGGGACAGCATCGAAAGTCGGGCAGTCATCGTCGGTGGACTCGGCTGACACCTCGATGCCATCTTCAGCTACTGCTGCATGCTCAGGCCTCACAAAACCGCTGTGCCAAAAACAGTTTGCGATGACTTGCGGCGGAGTGTTTTTCCACACGTGGGCGATGATGTGCACTGCGCCGAGTAAGTCCACTTGATACAACTTTCCAGCTTGTAAGCATAGGATCATTCGCTCTAGCAGGTGCTTGCGGTACTTCGACTTCACATAGTGAATAATACCCTGGTCCATCGGCTGAAGAGCAGACATAGTGTTGGGCGGCAAAAAAACTACTTTGATGCTCTTCAGTTCGACTGTACAGTTATGGGCACTGCAGTTGTCAACAACCATAATTATCTTGCGGTCCTTCGACGTGAAGTGCCGGTCCAACTGCTGCAGCCAGCCGCGAAAAATGTCCGATGTCATCCATGCCTTCCTGTTCGCTGTGTACTTGACAGGAAGGCTTTTGACGTTCTTAAAACAACGTGGCTTAAGCGCCTTCCCGATGACAAGTAGTGGCAAGCGCTCCGTGCCAGTCATATTGGTGGCAAGAAGCACAGTTATCCTTTGCTTGCACTTGTTGCCACCAATGCACGCGTCCCCTTTAAAAGTCACCGTCTTGTCGGGCAGGGCTCTGAAAAATAGAGCAGTTTCATCTGCATTGAACACGTCACGTGGTTCATATGCGGCGATGTGCTCCAGCAGCTTCACATTTCTCCACTCAGAGGTCACGCTTTCGTCAACACTGGCCTTTTCACCGCACACACTCCTGAAGACAAGTTCGTGTCTCTCTCGAAACCTCGCAAACCACCCTTCTGACGCTTTGAACGATTCAATGTTCATCATTGCAGCGTACTTCTCACCTTGCGCCATGATGAGAGGTCTGCTCAAAGGCAGATGCGCGTTGTGACAGTCAGTAATGCACCGGAGCAAAGCTTCTTCGAGCTGGGGATGAGCTGCGGTTCGCAACCGCTTTCTAGAGGCATGAAACTTCTCGCTTTCGAAGGCTTGTCGAATCTGTTGTTAATTTTTCACTTACGTTCCCAACGTGCTCCGCTTCACGTTGTACTTGGTCATAACCTGCTGTCGCGATTCGCCGTTCTTCAGTGCTTCCAAAATTTCCAGTTTAGTCGCCAAGTTCTTCGAGTCGTAGTTCTGCCGCTTTTTCGGCGTTGCCATCACTGTAGCGCACGATGGTGGTGGCATGCAAATACGGTCACAATGGAAGAAAAAGAGAACTCCGCAAGAAGAGATGGTTCCGACACGACAACACAAGGGAAAATGACGTCGGAGGCGCTGAGTGGAGAAGAAAGAAGACGCCGACGTTCGGTGACGCTGCGATCGCCCCCACTAGTTAATGATGATGGCGATGCCACTCATGTTTCGGTTTCACTCCAGTGGTGCCAGCGCTGCTTTATCACACTTTTGTAGCAGCAGCCGTCGGCATTTGTCCGAATTAAGCGGTGCGGAGCCGAATTCCGACGAAATAACGAAGGTTTGGTCCCATAGATTAACATGCACTTTGGCCGGGACCAATAGAGCCGTCCGAATCATCCGAATTTCCGAATTAACGGGTGTAGAATTATCGAGCTTTTACTGTAGCGGCATCCAGCCAAACACAAGAGAATGCGAAAAGCTGCAGCTCTGACAGCGCGGCATAGTTATTTAGGTAGTTTGGCCACTTCGTATGCAGACAATTGGCTTCATATCCAACTGTTATTGATACAAGATTGCAAACTTTCAGCTAGAAGCAACAAAGGTAGCAGACATTTCTCAGCACAAATAAACATAAATTAAGAATTTAAACTGGATAAATGCAATAGAGCAGTTTGAATCAAGCAGATTCAAAATGCTTTGAAAACGCAGCAGAACAACCAAAAATGTTGAAATTTGTTTTAATTATCACGAGTCCGCTGTAAGGCAGCCCAAAATAAGTGAGAAAAAATGGTCTATAATACCCCTAGGTACATTGTATGCGAATATCTGGTAATGGGTGCAGACTGCATACATAAATTAGTAGCAAATAAAACAAACCTGGTTTGCAAAACCTATCAATGGCAGCCTGACGAAGGTTTCCACGAACTCTCCCATCGATTCGTTCATAGGGATACCTGCATGAAGAACGTATGAAGATTTAAAAAAAAAACAGCGCCCCATTCAAAATAAATAAATATGGGCTATATATCATCAGCTGTCAAGCTCAGAGTAAATGAGAAAGATTTCACCCATAGTGGTCGTCAAAAAATGACACCACTCAGTATTAGCATGGCAAATCATCACAGCAGACAGCATTTTTAAATCATCTATATAACATTCACCCAAAGTATGCGATCACAAGAGTGCTGACCTTTTGTGGACAAGGTAATCTTCAAGCAGGTCCAGGCAGCGCACCATCTGAGAGAAAACGAGCACACGATGGCCACCATCCTTAAGCTTAGGAAGTAGTTTGTCTAGCAACACCAGCTTCCCAGATGCTTGCACCAGGGCATTGAGTGTCATGTCCAAGGAGTCGCCATGCTGAAGCCGGTACTCCTGCAGGATCTGCTCCTCTGCTCCTGCACAATAATTTCTCACTTCAGACACACAATCCTATGCAACTTTTGCATAGAATTGTATCCAATCCTATGTAAAAGCACAATGCACACTCCTATGCAACACGAAGTTATAAAGAATTTATATTTTCATTACTTTTAAAATGATAATTTTCTTAAGATGGAATGCCACACTGATCATTGTAACAGGTACAAGGTTTCTTGTAAACCTGCTAGGGTGCCAAAATTTAGAATCCGTTGGCATAATGAGAAGATAAGCCATCCCTGAAATTTTTATCAACAACAGTCCAGCAGTTCAACATTTCCCTCTCTAGCTTAGCATCCACTAAATATACAAATCAATAACACTAATCATCCAAATGCTAGAACAGCTGCCCCAAATAATTTGGAGTACACTACAGGGGCTGTATTCTGAACAATTGCAAAAGCAACTGTTCCCTTTCTGAACAATTGCAAAAGCAACTGTCCCCTTTGGTGCAAGCTGGTTGGCTATTGAGCGAAACAGGAAAAGTGCGAGCATCATCTAATATTTTCGTAAACATGATGCAGCTCCTCGCATGCCTCCTTGCATGCCTGGAATACAGGAGTACACCTTATCAACATTGTTATAAGGTAGAATTTCAGTGACACAGACCATAGGTTCTACACTCTGCAACAACTCTTCTTGACAGAGCTGGGGAAGCTACTGATGGAAAGCGCATGCCGGCTACCATGCCAAGAAATAGTACTTAACTTTACCGATAACTTTTATCATTTTGCCTTACTGAAATAAATGCTGCTTTATTTAATACGAGACTGGAACAGTTGCAGGAATTGCGTAGGTAAAATACAGTTATTGTTCACTAGGCAAGAGTGCCTTCTATTTCTTAGACAGCACGCCCTTTTCCATGGTAAACATGGCATCCATGACATAATAGGTCATTATGTGGCCGCAAAAGCGCCATTTCGTTCCTTAAGAAAGATATGCTCGTAATACAACACTAAAATGTACACTGGACCATCAAAATGTTTATCCCATTCACATTTCTTGTGAACATAAATATTCTAAACACGTTAACAATACAAGCGAATGAAATCGAAATCAACCACAACCTGCAGTACTATGCTCAAAGCTCGATATAATCAACCCAGATATAACAAAATATTGGTTATAAGAAATTAAATGAAAAATAGGCTCGCAATTGATATTGTGTTAGGAATTCACCTTTATAACAAATTTACGGATATGACGGACTTATTTTCGTGTAAGATGCAACTTCGTTTTAATGATATTTGAGTGTATGGTATCACATAATGAAGGACTTACTTTAAACAGACATTCGGTAACTATAAACTAATTTACGGTGTTATGCCGACCTTCCAATTGTTCCATTGATAGAGCTTCATTTACTACGGATTCTACACAACAAACATTCAGATATAATTGAAATGAGAGGCCGGCAAGGTGGTCAGGGCTCCTTTATTAGCAGTTTTTCTACCACGGTAACCCAAATTCAACAACTTCTGACTTTAAAACAACGCTTGGCATACTTTCGAGACAGAAATAGAACCGTGGATATCGACGTACCAATTTAAAAGCGAAGGCCGCATATCTCCGGTCTGTTAATGACGAATTATGCCTAGCTATGCCTAGCCTAGCTACAGCAGCGAAAAATCAAATGGTGTGCAGCGTGCCCCATTTCGCGTGTTTGGGCGCGGACGCGCGAAATTGCTGGCCGCTCCCACCACTGTTCCGAGCGATCGATGCGTGGCGAACATGGCTGGGGTTTGCTACCGATGCACAAGATTCGCGGCTCTAAGGAACCAGCGGCCAATGTGACTTGTTCCTTGCGACGAAACACACTGCGGCATCTCTCTTTCACATACCTGCTAGCACGCCAAGTGCGGGGCAGAGTTAGGCCTAGCCCCGACTTCAAGCAGAAAGCACGGCTGCAATGTGCATGGTCACGGTCCTCAATGTTTCAAAGTACGACATGCTCGATCGCGAGTACAAAAAACTGTCCCGCGGTGGTCTTCGTCACAAGGTCCAAAGCGCTGATAGAACCTTCTCGCCAATGAGTCAACGCTATGACAATCAGTTCAAGACGTGCGCGTGCGATGTTCACGGCGAGTACGGCCCGCAATCGTAATTCGAAGAGTGAACTTCCGCTTCCGCAACTCATGAACACAGAACGAGCATGAACAAGCATGTGTTGTAAGAGCATGCATTAGACAAAACTTCGAAGTTAGCGCTCACGCTGCCGTCTGTCTTTCTGTTTCTTGACTGCATTGTATCTTCATCGAGCGACAGCGAGGCGAGACAGAAATGAGAGGGCTAGTAGAACCAGTGTCGTCCCAAAAGTCTTCAGACGAGGATTGGCGTCATTTTGCTTGAAGAACAACGTCTTCGTGAAGAACTTCTCTCCTGCCCGAACCTGCTACCTTATCGTCGTGCCTTCGGCAATGCGACCAGAAATTATGCAGGCCCTGCACGACGATCCATCGGCTGGCCACCTTGGTTGTTTCCGCACACTTGCGAGAATACAAGAGAATTACTACTGGCCACGACGGGACTGACAGCGACGCAAGACACCACCGACAAGGCCAGCAGGACTTCTGCAGCCCATCGAACCACCTCGCCGTCAGTTCCAGCGAATCGGCATGGACTTACTTGGGCCATTCCCGACGTCGGCTGTCGGAAACAAATGGATCGTCATAGCTACCGACTACCTTACCCACTACGCCGAGACGAACGCCCTGCCGAAAGGTAGCGCATCTGAGGTAGCCACCAAATTCTTCGTTGAAAACATTGTCCTGCATCACGGCACCCCGGAGGTCCTCATCACCGACAGAGGTACGGCATTTGCTGCTGAGCTAACCCAAGCGATTTTGGCATACAGCCAGACAAGTCCCCGCCGTACAACAGCGTACCACCCACAAACCAATGGTCTCACCCAGCATCTAAACAAGACCATCGCTGACATGTTGGCCATGTACATCAACGTCGAACACAAGATGTGGGATGCCATTCTTCCGTACGTAACCTTCGCATACAACATAGTCGTACAAGAAACGGCACAAATGACACCGTACAAGTTGGTCGACGGAAGAAATCCGACAACGACACTCGATGCCATGCTTTCAAACGTTGCTGATGAAGAAAAGCTCGATGTCATCGTCTACTTTCAGCGCGTGGAAGAAGCTCGTCAACTCGCCCGCTTGCGCATCAAGAATCAGCAGGCGAACGAAAGCCGCCATTACAATTTTCGACGAAGCTTCTTGGATACCAACCCAGTGACCGTGTCTGTGTATCGATGCCGATACGCCGACATGGACTCAGTGAAAAACCTCTACGACGGTACTTCGGATCGTACAGAGTAGTTCGACGTCTCGGCCTACTTGACTACGAGGTTGTTCCCAATGGCATTACAGTCGACTCTCGTTAATACGAAGTTCATGGGGACCGCGAAAAACTTCGAATTAAGCGTAATTCCAATTAACCACAATGAACAAAAAATACATTTATTTCAAAGCAGTTTATGAGAAAAAATCTGTGATTGCCGTTTGCTTCTGTTTGCTGAATCTTGCAGCAGAAAGCAAGTCCTGCAGGCTGTATATGTGCCCGAGTGCTTCCTCGGCGTTGCTCTCAGCAGTGAAAAACCGCTGCGCAAGGGCAAGGCCTGCGGCTAATCAGCAGCCCGCGGTAGTGGCTCACTTGCGGCGGCGTCGTCAACCTCAGTTTCGTGACTAGGCTCGCTGGGCCGAACCATCCCCACGATCTCAGCGTCCGACAGTGCACCGCACGTTTCTACCGAACTATCAGTGGCAATGTACTCCTCGAAAGGGACGTCACCGAGAGCTGGCAGGAGACCATCAACGTCAAGCTCACTTGTGTCTTCTTCTCCCACTGTACAAGACCCCAAGTCAAGCGTCTGATAAGGCCCGCGAGTTGCCATAGTAAATGCACGTGGAGCTTCGTCGCACGTGGAAACGCCGAGTCCGCACACGACCGTAACGAGATCAACAATGAGGCCCGGAACCGGAACCGCCAGAGCAGCCGTTTCGTGATCTGGGGCACTGCATGCAACTGCGATGCCATCAGCTGACGCTTTGAGCTGCGGCGCTGTGGTCAACTGCGATGCCTTTGGGTGCCGATCGGACACGCATTGTTGTTTAGCACTTCGAAAATAGGAAATTTAACAAGCATTACGATTTCCTCCGGGAATTCGATTGAAAATAAATTCGAATTAACCAAAATTTCAGACCTACAGCTTCCAATTAACGAGAATTTCTTCCTGTTGAACTGCACGCAAAACTAACGGGACCCCCACTCCACTTCCAATTAACCGATAATTTTAATTAAGCGACTTCGAATTATGGAGAGTCGACTGTACAAACTTTCAACAGCGCCGTGCTCGACCTGAAGTCGTCCATGTCGTGTGCCTCAAGCCATTTCATGCACAAACCTGAGGACTGTATTTTGTTGTTGTTGCTGCACTTTATTGCTTATACTTATTGTCTTTATTATTGTACCTTCGTCTTTTGCTAAAGCATCGGGACAATGCCTTTTTCAGAGGGGGGGCAACGCCACGTTCCTTTTCTCAGGTTTTTTTTATCACCCCGTTACACTACGCTCAGCGCAAACTGCGCCTACGATGTTCGAGAAGCTTCGAGGCTGTAGCAGATCGTTTTGTTAAGATTACGCCCACTTCGTGAACATTACAGAGTATTCTGGAACCTACGTCCCCGCTAGCGATAACACTAGAACATTCGATAGCGAGTGTATAAATGCCGAAGCACTTACCACTTGTCAATTTATCGACGGCCGACGCTCTACTTGCCGCTATCAGTGCCAGTGTCTTGCTGTAATTTAACTTTCCTTTCACGTGGCCACAAGTTCGGCCCTAATAAACAGTTTATTATTCGACCTGCAGTCTGCTCCAGTCATCCACGTCCCGACCCCGTGAAAATGTTATTATATATGGCCTCAAACTTTCAATTCCCGCGACAGTCAAGCCTATTGAGAAATCTATTGAGAAGTCAATATCTAAAAAACCCCATCTTCATTTTTTCTTAAAAACTCAGAAAAACAACCGTGCGGATCATAGAAAACGAGTATTAATAAACATGTTACATTATTTTATTAGCAGCGACATTATGGGTACAATCGCAGCTTACCGAGGATGCACTTAGGCGATAAACACATGAAGAATTGGGCTAAAGAAAAGTGGGCCTGAGCTTCTGAGTCATTTGAAAGGGACCATATTTGCATAAAACAAGCAGTTTTGGAACTTTGAGGAATACGTTTCCATAAAAACGCATTTCTGGTGCACTTCACTCAGCTCTAAGGGGGCTGACTGGTCTTTGGGACCAAAAAGTGACAAAAAAATTCAGTTTTTAGAATTAACATATTTCGTTTCTGCAAGGATTTCTCTATCTCTCTGCAAATTTTCACACACCAGGAAGTGGTAACTTGTTTTGTAATGTCATTCTAACTGTCCAGATTCTTTCTTGGTGCGGTTAACATGCAGAACCTGAAAAAAAAAAAAAAAATGGGGAACCGACTTCAAGGCTTCTTTATAATTTGCCTGGACCTATGTTAGAAGCTCTGCTATGAATTTATGAGCGCCTTTATGAGCATTGCAAAATATGCGCACCATGATTGTTGCTCTTTGAAGAAGCTGCGTGTTTTCAGTTTTTTCCATTTTTCTCAAAAAAGTAAATTTACTACTGTTCAATATTGAGGCCTATATATCTCTGCAGCTAGGGCAGGTAAAAAAATAATTCTTTTTAATTCTTTTTGCAATGGAAACCTGTATGTATGTAGAATGCAAGTATGAGAGCAGAATTTAGAGTACAAGCCTTTTTATTAAATAAAATTGTAACACAATTATAACTGCTTTTGAAAATGGATAGTTCATTTTGCTGTAAAATAACCAAGAATGGTCTAAAAACAAAAAAACGATTGCATGCTTTCAATCTATAGTCATTAGTTTATGTTGGCATATCTTAAATATCACATTTAATTAAGCACTTTTTTTCTATGGCAGCCCTAAACAATAGGGGGTGAACTTAAGTTATGTCAGGAACAAGATGAGTTACAGGAAAACTAATTAAATATTTGAAATCAGAAGAAAAAACTTCATAATCCTGTGCAGTTTGATCAAGATCACTGAAGAAATAAATAATGTCTAAGACCAGTCTGCCCCCTTAATGCCATAAATTCAATACAAAGTGACACACTTTCAGGCAATCCGTATATATTTGCAAACAAAATGACGAATTAGAATACTCTTACACTAGCACAGGACCTTGGAAGATAGAACATGAATGCCTGAAGTGGACCCCTCCCCTCTTCCATCTTAAGCTGAAGAATGCTTTGAACAAAAGCCATGGTGTTTTCGAAACGCTGCATTTTTTCCAGATGACTTACAACAGTGCTTGACACTAACAAAACACGATTATGATGTGCATGATGTGCATCGTTGAATAAGCTTAACCAAACGTATCGAAACATAAACCTGCAACGCGTGGCAAAAACGTGGCCTAAAACTATCTTAATATAACCAATAGTTTCTTGGTCATCTGCATTTGTATAGATCATTTTGATATTCTTCAGCCATACGTCCATGTGCACCACTACTTCAGGTGCCGGCTTAATCACACCCGAGCTTGCCGCTCTTAGGTGGCACAGTGAGGTTTTGTTTTGCTAAGCTTTACTAAACTTTGTTCTGTTAAAAATGAGATGTTTTACTGTTTTGTATAAACTTTCTGACATCAACATTGCCTATAAGAGGGGGCGTGCATTAAATTGAAGCGCAGGTGACTGATGGAAAGAAACGCTCTGTAATATTTCACCATGATGTAAAACATGGTCTCAGGATTGCAGAAAAAAATCAATCTAAAATTTAACATTTTAACCAACTTTACCATTATTATTGCCACGTCCCCCCTTAAATATGATACAGTGCTTTAAACAATTGCAGAAAACGTGACGAAAGCACTTTCAACACTTTTTATATTTCAAGTAGTCACAGCCAAGCCTCGCCACTGCATAGAAGTCAACATAAGCACGAAAAAGCCCCACTCTGGTCGCTCTGAGCTTGTAGAGTACTCTCACTTCCATAATGTAAGTCATTTGTAACCGAGCAAAGAGTGCAACGATGACATCGCACTGGATGGTTATTGAACACATCAAATTCTACGTCACCAAAGGCGATTCTGTCACCTTTTGCTATCGTTTCAGAATATTTACAGGCCCAGTAGACCTACAATGTAGCAAAGTGCTTAGCACTATACCCACTTGACCTCACTGATTTGCTATCTTAAACACTGCCTTACTAATGTTTAAAGTGCAATTACAGGAAAAACAAAGGTGCAAGAAAGATGCAAAGCACTTCAGTGAAACATCACGTTTGAATGTACCTTTGATTAGGTAAGGATGAATGCAGCACTTTCGTAGCTCCATCATGGTGTTCATGAGATTCGGGACATTTGTGCCCACTCCACCTTTCGTCAAGAAGGCAAAATTGCGTTCCAAAATGGCCCGATAGTACTTCTTTTGGATGTTAGTCAGCTCCACCTAACAATAAATTGAAAGAATAGAAAAGATAAGTTGATACATAGTAAATAATCACAAACAACGATTCAACAATGTAACCATTCACAGATCTAGCACTTGAGGCAGTGTACTTCAAGGCAAATGAGTCATGGAAAAAATGAAACTACTTACCAGTTTTAACTCATGCAACTTTCAGTTTTGTACAGTAAACTAAAAAAAATGCGATGCTCTTACGATGTCCAGCTGCTTACTACAGCGCAACACACAGATGCGACCATGGTCACTCTGCTGTGCTCTAGCATTTGCACAACTTGCATTTATGTCAATTTAATAACGAGCATCCTCGATTTTATGAGCTTCATCGATCCCGGACGGCCCCGGATGCCGACGCCGCATTAGTTTTTCTTGGAGACCAACCGGAAGCTCCACCCACTGGTCCGGGATCGCTCGGACGCATGTTCATTTTTCGCGTTCCAGGCGGCTTGTGTATGGCCCGTGACTGTCCCAACACCCACTGGTCCGGGATCACTCCGGACGCATGTTCGTTTTTTGCGTTCCAGGCGGCTTGCGGGTGACCCAGGACTGCCCGAACGATTTTTTCGGGCAGCTGGCAGACGACAGTGTGGTGTGCATGCATGTGGGGCCATCTCAAGTTAGACACGAAAAATTTTCGAAGCGCTCTTGCTCTCTCTTTGCTTTTCTGTCCGCTTCTCGCATGTTTCTGGATTTCGCATTGTTTGCACACCCAGTTTTTGTCATCAGTGTTCTGAGCCACGACCAGCATGTGCGATTCCCGAAGGTCTGGCAAACATGCGTTATACTCGCTAGGAGAAACAGCGGTGGAACGACCGTGCAGATCTACGATGCGTCCGTGCTCGAGCAGTTCACTTACAGTAAGTTGCATCACAACGGAAATAAGTTTAATTCTCTACCTAACGGCTGTTTAGGTTGGAATCGAGTCGGCATTGTGGCCTGTGTCAAAGCCAAAGAGGGAGCAGACGGCATAGCAGACGCTACAGCGGACGCAGACAGCATCAAGCACGCTGATGGCCCGAGGCCGCCTGGGCTGGCTCGGGACTTTTCGATCATGTGCATGTGACATAGCTGCCTATAAGCCAAGGCACCTGCGGGCCACCGGCGAGTGGTTCGAGACTTGGAAAATCGATGAAGCTCAATGCGCAGTCACTGTGCCCAACCGACTAAACTAATGCATGTGTGAATGCATTGGACTGTGATAGACGATCTTGCGATTAAAAAAATCTAGCAGCAATAGCTACCTTCCGTCTTCACTTTGCAATCAGGTGTGCTGTGCTGCATTACCAACATTCTCAGCAACTGGCTCAGGTGGCAGTAGGTATATTGCAAATGGAAAATTTGCTGCATTGATCAATATTGCTGCAGTCCATGTTCGACAGTTTCAAACACATGGTTTTATGATGTGGAGATGCAACAAATTAGCAGCACTGCTAGCTAACAGTTCACCTTCTCAGTTTTTATTATATACACAGGACAGACTTGTCCACCTTCCATCTTCATAGCTTGTACATTCAAGTATGTGACACAAAGGAGTACTCCTCCTATGGTTTCAATTTCATTTTATTCCTTTATTGCTTATTTGAAATGCTTTAGCAGCTTCTTGAGTGTTTAAAACATGTGAAAAAAAAAAGCATTGTGAAAACATTTATATTACCTTGACATGGTAAAAAAAATCTAAATTAATAGGCCCCATATAAGAAGCCTAGAATGGGAACAGTTAGGGATAAGAGTTAATGGAGAGTACCTTAGTAACCTGCGCTTCGCCGATGACATTGCACTGCTGAGTAAAACTTAGCGGACGAATTGAAACTCATGATTACAGAGTTAGACAAGGAGAGCAGAAAGATGGGTCTTAAAATTAATCTGCAGAAAACTAAAGTAATGTACAACAACCTCGGAAAAGCGCAGCGCTTCGAGATAGGTAATAGTGCACTTCAAGTTGCAAAAGACTATGTCTACTTAGGGCAGGTAATAGCCCCGGAGCGGAACCACAAGATTTAAATAACTACAAGAATAAGAATGGGGTGGAGCACATTTGGCAAGCACTCTCAAATTATGACAGGCAGATTGCCACTATCCCTCAAGAGGAAGGTATATAACAGTTGTACCTTGCCGGTACTTAGCTACAGAGCAGAAACCTGGAGACTTACAAAGAGGATTCAGCTTAAATTGAGGACGACGCAGTGAGCAATGGAAAGAAAAATGGTAGGTGTAACTTTAAGAGACAAGAAGAGAGCAGAGTGAATTAGGGAACAAACAGGGGTTAAGGATATCATAGTTGAAATCAAGAAGAGGAAATGCACATGAGCCGGGTATGTAGCGCGTAGACAGGATAACCGTTGGCCATTAAGGGTAACTAACTGGATTCCCAGAGAAGGCAAGCGGGTCAGGAGGAGACAGAAGGTTAGGTGGGCAAATGAGATTAGGAAGTTTGCGGGTATAAATTGGCAGCAGCAAGCACAGGACCGGGCTAACTGGCGGAACATGGGAGAGGCCTTTGTCCTGCAGTGGACGTAGTCAGGCTGATGATGATGATGATGATATAAGGAGGCAGCAGTGATTGCAGTGCAACACATTAGTCACCTACTAAAAGTATGTAAAATACAACAGCACTATCCCATACACAAGCAATCAAACAAATACAGTCTAGGTATTGTCCTTACAACAGACCATTATAATAGACACTCTACACTCATTATAACAGACCTGCGTTCAACAAACTTCTGGATATTCAGCGTATACTATTATTCAGCATAGCTTTGATCTGTGTTTTATAATAAATTAATGGAGCGAAGTTTGCTTTTAACGGACTAAAATACAATAGGCCATCGCTACAGTAGATGAAATTAGCGGCATTTTGCTTCCAAATTGGGTGCATAAAGTGTACTTTTGGTGTGTTGATGCGGGATAACAACAGAATCACCACACTGCTGTCTGCGTGCTAATGCCACAGCAGTTCTAAATTGTGACTGGCAACATTGATAGTTCCCGGCCAAGCCAAGCCTCCAGTTCAAGAGGTTGCTGGTCACACCAATGGTTAAAATTTTGCAGCTCAATAAAATGCAGCACAAATTGATTGCATCATCACTGAAAGGTGCTCACCAATCTCTTATCACAACCTTCTTTTCGAGCTAAGTGTAAATAAATATTTTTTGTTTGTCTTTTGCATTAGACGTTCGTCGCTCCATTGCGGTAATGTTATTAAACATCGCGACAAAAGTTTTGAAAGCAAGATGTCCTGGTGCTCGGAGCAGGCGAGTTGCCAAATTAGAGTACTAATGTGAGAAGTGCTTTGGGGCTGCTAAATTCAGATATGTCAGACCAACTTTGGACTGTCTAGCAAGCCGTCCCTGCACCTACTGTAACAGCACTCAATCGTTCATTAGAAATCATGCTGCAATTTCGTTAATACGTAATCGCTGCTGGTGATTGAGGTCTTTCGTAACCATGCTGTCGAACACATTCAGCAAGTATCAGTGAAACTAGCCCTTCCATACTGCTGAATGAAATGAAAACGACCGACACATGGCGACGCGCGCACCCCTCCCCCATTTCACACCGAGTTTGGATATTACGGACTTCGAATGATATGGACCCATTTTACCGAATTATGATGGCCCGTTGTAACGAGAGCAGACTCGCACCACAATCCAGATGGCCCAGCTTTGAGAAGTGAGAATGGCACAAACACCATCACTGCTCTTTACTGCCCAACGGGCAGCGCTAGTTTTTTCCCTGAATTGCGCCTAAAAGGCAAAAAAGGTGTCAAGGAAGCAAGTAGGCGACAACACGTGAGCATAGAATTTTCTGTTACTAGCAGTTACAATAAGTTTCACAGACGAGCAAAGCCAGCAAAGAGCAACACGTTAACGAAACTAGTGAAATGGGAGTGTGTAGTCAAGCATGGCCTTTGAAACCATATCCTGAAAATTGGTGGCTGACATTGGAAGAAAACTGTTGCCGCGATGAAAGCTCTACCACTTTTCAAAAGTTGAAAGAACGAGCATGTCTCCTGAAACTTAAGCTTCATGGCAGCACGAACTTTGCCTGAAAGGGTGGCTTCACAGCAGTGTAGGTCGCACTGTCGTGAAACAAATTTTTCAAGCCTTATATATGAGAAAGCACATTCATTTCCTTTGAATATTTCGCAAAGTTCCACTACTACAATCCCTAGTCTCATCAAACATGAACACAGCAATATCAGATTGAACACTTTCCTCAGACTAGCTAATATCCCTCATTTCAACAGATAAGTTGTATATTTATGGTTTGGCACTGGCTGGCACAATTTGCAGTGTTTTCACCCCTTTGTAAGAGAAACCTCAAGCTTATGCCAGATGCCACTAGAATATCGGAGAATTAGAAAAGGCAATCAAATAGAATTATTACCTCAACGATGGTTTCTTCCTTAGGAGCCAGGCTCTTTTCAACGTCCTCTTTGAGACGACGCAACATCATGGGTTTTAGTAACTGCAAGAGCAATAAATTCGATTGACACAGACACACTACAAGACCACTGAGAAACAGCCATTGTTGAAATGGCGAAACAGCTACACACCGCTTTGAGCTTGTCGACCTGCCCTTCCGTCTTCAGGTCTCCAAACTCTTCCATGAATGTCTCAGTGGAGCTGAAACGGCTAGGCTCTAAGAAATTCAGCAAGCTGAACAACTCTTCGACGTTGTTTTGCAAAGGGGTTCCAGTCAGCAAAACGCTGTGCTCCTAAAGCAATGAAGAAAAGTACAACTCCCGCAACTATCTTCGTTTTTACAATGACAAGTTTCAGAAACACTGGTTTTATTAAATTAGATGATGCGATTACTATTACCATTATCAGTACAATCAAATGTGTGTTGACATGAAGAATTTGAAATGTTCCATTAAAAATTTTTTTTCCATTCTAGATGTCATTTGCCACACCAGCACATCTGATACTAACATCAAAGTTTTACAATGCTTAATCAGCAAAATTACATGGTGTCAATTAACCCACAATAGTCATTCAAGTACCACACGCATAAGTGTTATAAAAAAATTATTCTCTGAATTCATTAAAAACTTATGGAATATGATTGCCTTAACTGTATGCTACAACACCAACTCCCCCTTTTGAGAGAATCGTCATTGGTTCCTCTACTACAAAACACTTCCCCACGTGATCCAATGTAACAATCCTGCATTACTTGAATGCAGTTAAATCTGACAGAGAAACTAGTGTGCTGTGAGAGCTTTTTTTTACAAATACATTGTAATTATTTTACATACCCACAATTTTTTTCTTTTTTTTTAACCCCCTGTAACTTCTTCTTCCATACACTCATTATACTTGTATTGATTTCATACTTGACTATTTTGTAGCCCTTTCCAAGTTTTGGATTGAATTTTGCATTTCCCACGCTAAGCTGCTAATTGAGAGCAGCAGCATTAAAATAAACAAAAAAATAAATAAAATAGCACAAACGGCACTGGGAGACAACCAGGTGAAACTTACAAGATTGAGCATTCGGAGCCCTTCTAGAAGCTTGCAGTTTCGATTCTTCAGTCTGTGGGCCTCATCAATCACACAGGCACGCCATGGGAGTGCCTGCAGCTCCATGCAATCACTGAGCACTATCTCGAATGTCGTGATCATCACTTGGAACTTGTACACATCAGTAATTCGCTGCCCATTTTCATCCTTGTAGTACATTTCATACTCCTGGATCATATTGCGACTTGCCGACCTAAAACAATCACCATGCAGCTCTCACAAATGCTCGGTAAAAATCACTGGTGTAGCCAGGGCACGCTTCAAATGCCCCACTAAATGCTTGTATATTGCATGTGTGTGTGGACACACACACGCACACACACACACACAAACACAGACATTATAGAGCAAGCTGGTGTGCATCCATCTTGAATGCATACTAGCGCGAGAAAAATGAGAACAAAAAAAGGAAGACAGACTTCAGTGCTGTAGTCTCTTTCCTCACCTCATCCTCAGTTGCTCGCGCTCAACATATACTAAATATTTACGTTTTGAAACTAATTCAAATGCTGGAATATTCGTTAGAATTTCGAAGTGTTCAAATATTCAAATACCAACCAATTTTATTTCTACATAAACAATCAGCACACAAAAAGATGTTACTCTCGCAGAAGTTTCCCGCCCAAAAGAACTTGCAGCTACATGGACATAAAGCTGTACAGCAGCATTCCACCCACATTGGGGAAAACTCGGAAGTATGGAGGCCTTGAGGTCAATGAAACCACCATACTTTCGAATTGGGCCAGTGCCAGTGACCATAATGCCATTGCACATGCTTGTTCACAGTTTAGTTGTGAAATTATTTTGAACAATAACTTGCGAGGCACCAGCTGTTGAACAAAATATTTTTTCCTCTCCCCCCCCCCTTCTTTTTGCTATATTTTTTCCTAGCATTCCAAAATGACACAGTAATAATTATACTTTGTCTTAGCTAGAATAGAATAAAGTGACAATAAACTGGCCTAGTTTGCAAGAATGGCAACATCGTATCTGAAATGTAACATAGCCAACATCATATCAGAAATGTAGAACACCAAGAAAGACAATTTAGAGGGTAGTGCGAACAGTCCAGTGATCAGACAGCACTTTTGCTGATAATACCCCAGCACAGTGGCGTAGAAGTGTAAGAGCGCACAGCAGTAATTTTGGAGACATCTTCCCAAAGCTTCTGCAATATGAGCAAATACTCAGCGTCCTTGAATGAACAACACGCTACACAAGTGGAAATTGCTGCAGTACAGGTACCGATTTGTCTCTTAAAGCTCATTTCACTTCACTTATTGCAAATAGTATAATTCATGGAATGTGTCCAAATACACCACTACCAATAAACCATTACAAATTTTCACAACTGCACTGCATACATCAAGTATGCATCCCAATAACCTTTACTTTTACTACAAATGAAAACTGCTGACACACAAACAGCCACTTACGATCCATGGTAGGTGATAACGTTCAGTTCAGTCCACGTTTCAAACTCTCTCTGCCAGTTGCCGATTGTCGAAAGTGGAGCAATGACCAAAAATGGTCCATTGATACCGTATTTCACTATTTCGTTGATAAAGGTCAAAGACTGAATAGTCTTGCCCAGGCCCATTTCATCAGCCAGGATACAGTTTTGTCTGCACGGAACAAACATGAATCAAAACTATGTTACATACAAACCATTATGAAATCTAGCATGGAACAGGACACCACTGTACTTTCAAATCAAATACATGCCGAGGAGTCCATGAAAAAAAATTGCGGTAATAGCCTCAAGCATCACCAGGTTTATTCATTTTTAGCTACCGCATTCCAATCCAGTTGGCTTTTCATAGGCCAAAAATAGCACGCAGTTCATAAAACACACAAGTCTTTTTTTTTTTACCATCACACGGGAGGAGTGGTTCAAGGCTACCAGATAAACCTAGTAGCAATGATTGCTTCAATTAATGTCGTTCAGACTTGCAATCAAAGAAGAAAGTTCAAATGTGTTTATGCAGGTTGAAAAATTGGACATCTGAAAAGCTGGTCTGGATATTCAACGAAGTTATAGTGAAGATTGCTATAAGGCCTCATGGCATCACAGATGAGACAAACTTACCCATTGTACCAGCAGAAAGTTAGCCAGCTAAGACCTTCCAGTTGGTATTCTCTCAACGTGTTCCCTCCTTTATAGACTGGCGACTCGTCTATCTGCTTCCACTCAGACGGTTTCGGCCGCTTTTTCACCTATTAAATAAAAATGAAAAATCTCATCAAAGATAAATTGTGCATCACCCTGAGTCAAGCACTTTCCAAGGCAAAGTCACAATGTGGAAGACTACAGGTTCGACTTCAAAACACCTATAACCACAAGATGTTAATCTAAGCATGACACACATAACAGAGTACCTTGAGACAGCAAGCATAACAGTTTCATGCTATAACTCTTCCCTATAACCGATAATTTGAATATTTCCAGTTTAAGGGCAGGCAAACAGGCCCAAACTCTATTTATTTTTTACCTTTCAAATAACCCCACTTGCTCATGTTGACAGTCACAGCGATCAAATTTAGTGTACATCACAACGCTACGCACCACACAGTTGCTCAAATAAAAAAAAAAACAATTACTGTTTCTCCAAGGTGCCTGAACTGCTAAGTGATGTAATGTTTCCCGTGGGAACCCGACAGAGCAATGGGTTTGTCGATCTATGAAACTGTGCCCAGGCCAAGCGGGGCTTTGGTTGTGCAGTGGATACAGTTTTGGCATGCAATACATTTTTGTTTATCATGTCCATGCCTCGCATTGTTCTTCACTACTATACCACCTGTCAGTAAAAGACACAAGCAACACGTGGAGGCAGCTTGTGCGACTGTTAACTGCATACCGATGACATAAGCTATATTACTGACCATTGGGCGAGCTGGTACTGATTCACGACTCATTTGCACAACACACACACAAGCCAGAAAGAAATAGACACCACGAGCGCAAACAACGAAATGCATTTTTATCTTCGAGAAATATACATAGCTGCCCAATGGTGGACCCAAATACCCACGAGATACACCGAAGTACATGTATTCAATCAAATTATGATTGACTTTATGCCTGTCTGTTGACAGAATTTTTGTGCCTGCTAAAATTGAGTGTAACTACACGAACTACGGTGATCCACAAGATGTGTTTATGCTAAACTATTTCTCTATTTCTCAAAAATAAAAATATTCCTCAAAAATAAAAATTCATTTCATTGTTTTAAATAAAGCAGTTTTGAGTTTTCACCCATGGTCTCTATTTCTTTCTGGTCCGTGTGTGTGTTGCACAAACAAGTCATGGATAAGTCGGCAACATTTTGTTACATTGCCGAATTGGGCGTAGTCACAACGATAGACTATGACTACCCTATCCGCAGCAGAGAAGGGTAGGGTGGCAAGAAAAAAAAGAGAGAGCAACAAAGAAAAAGAAAAAAGAACATGCCTGGCCTGCGCAGGACACTCAGCCCAACCACAGCAAAAGCTGGAAGAGCAGCCTTTCTAAGGCACGTTGTAAACTGTCCAGGGGCAACTACTAAGGTATGCCTGCAAGGTACCTATTACACCAGAGGTTGACAAACCGCTCCTAAAGAAAGGCATTAGCGTGACGCCGCTGACATAAGAGCGACGAGCAACACCGAATGCGGCCCTGTGTCCAATATGACAACAGAAGCGAAACCAAAGATGCACCATATTTGGATATTTGACTTGCAAAGGTTATTTTTACTACAGAAATTTGATGTTACTGAAGCATAACCAAGAGCGGCACGCATTTCTCACAAGTTCACCAGCCAAGGGCATTTTCCCAACAACATGCGCAAAGGTTTGCCAAAAATCACAATGTTGCCAAAACAGGCAAATTCTACCCAATTCTGAAAGTTCAGTGGCTGCACTAACTACTTGGTAGTGCTAGGTCCACAAGAAAAGTATTCAACACGCCAAAATCGACAATTCAAAACACTTATCACCAGTGATTATTTGAATACACCTGGTAACGAAAGAGTTAACACATGACAAGCATGAAAAAGCAAGAGTTCAAACACAAAATGCCAAAACTTTCAACTAGGCTTGGGTGAATAATGAATTTTAGGTTTAAGTGAATTCGAAGCGAATTGTGATTTTGGTCGAATAACTTCAAAGCTGATTCAAATAGTGTATATATCACAATTATAAAGAAAGAAGGGCATTTGTCACGACCAAACTGAGCTGTGCAATATTTTTTTTTTTTTTAATTCAAACAAGGCCTGTGCCAATGCCTTTTTTTTTTTCATCAAAGGAAGTGGAAACAACTTTGAATAGTAGCAGGATTTGACTTTCCGTAGAATGCAAGTGATAGCCTGTAAAATACAGTAGAATGATACGAATTCGAAGGGAGCACATAAAATATTCGTATTATTTTTAATTCACATGAACCAAAAACAACTTAAAGCTCATATTGAAAATGAACGAGAATTTAATTGGCAACTACTACTTGCTGAAAAAAAGTCTACGATATTCTTTTGAACTTTCCTGCCTTCACCATCTCTCGATAAAATGTCGCAGTTTCCTGACTCACGCTGCTGGTGCGGCGCATTCACTGTTGACATCAAAGGCAGCAAAAGCGGCCAAACTCTTTGGAAATTTACTCGCTTCACCACTTAAGTGGCCGGAAAACCGCGCAGCAAAGTTGAAATGAAAAAAAAAAATCAGTCCTGGAGAATTCAAGCGAAAATACCAGAGCGGCCAGAAAACCACGTCTGCGCCCGTTAAAGACGTTCACATTCGTTCTGCTCCTCATATACATGCCACCCCCTCCGCCACCATTGCTGCTTGAGAATTCATTTCATTTTGTCCGTTTCATGAGCACTGAAGTTCGTGCCTTCAGTGCTCATATTCGTCTCCCTCTTCCGTGAACGACTCAAGCCGGCCAAAGGAAGCCATGTCATGATAATCCACGAACTCTTTCCGCTCCTAGAATACTGATGCCGTGACTTGAGCTACAGAAGAGGCCCAGCTAACATGCCTGTGTAAGTCCCACCATCGTCGCCACTGTTATAACTGCATGACTCGGTAGCCAGCTAGCCATCACACACACGTTTATTGCAACTTGCAATACAATAGAATGACCTGCATCGCACACACACGGTAATTTTATAAGCTAACAAGAACTCAGCAGTAACATCAAAGAGCCAGATACTTTTATGAGCAGCTTATCCTAAATCCGACATGTGCTTTATCTTAGACGGTATTGCACAACAGTACAGAGTTCTAATATTCCATGCAAAGCACTGAAAAGAGACAGTTTACACCGACATACCTGCCAACTTCAAGGATTCTGAATCCGGGAGATTTCAGCAACAAGGGGGGGGGGGGGGGGGGCTGTGCTGAAGTATTTGCTAGCTTTTTTTTTTTCCGGCACCAAAAAAAACCCGAAAAACAGACAACCAATCGAAAAACATCGCTAAAACAACAAGGGGTGAGGAGGGGATCTCACTCGCAAGCCCCAACATCAGCGTTGCAGTTTTATAGTGGCTTGGAGTAGCCGAACACACGAGGGTAGGGTTTCCCACTAAGGTGAGAGTCTCAAAGGATCAACACAACTAGCAGAATCCATTTCCGTCAATTCAAAAGAACTCTCATATGTCTTCCTGGGACACACGTGATCAGACGGGACGGTGCAGCTTGCTGCGGCAAAAGCGCATGTCACAGCGTTGCTCACTACTAGATTCTTTCGACAGGAACGGCAAAACGCGTCTGGCCTTTTTCTTTTAGATTTTGACTGCCTTTAATCTACTGCTGCGTTAGCCGCGTGCCCTCGGAGCCCGTACATCGCTATCGTGTCGCCGCGACCGCGGTTTTGTGCACGACTGTTGCGGCAAATGGCAGTTCCCTTTTTCAATCTCTGTGCATTTGGCTGCGCAGGGTTTGTGAGATAGAGCAGCCAGTTAAGCCAAAGCCGTGAAGCAAAAAGGCGATACACTATCGCATAGCGAGAAAATTGGTCTTTGACCAATTTTTTCGCGTCGCCTCGCACCGTGTTTTTCCAGCCACTAAATTTCACATTCATATCATCCGCACTGGCTTGGGAAACCGCCCGTAAAACACCGAATTAAGGTGTATTTTATGTAACGTAGTCCACCCCAAACAACCTTAAAGTTTGTATCATCACAAAATTCACATTAACTGTAATTGTTTGATGATTGATTTGTGGGGTTTAACGTCCCAAAACCACCATTTGATTATGAGAGACGCCGTAGTGGAGGGCTCCGGAAATTTTGACCACCTGGGGTTCTTTAACGTGCACCCAAATCTGAATACACGGGCCCACAACAATTCCACCTCCATCGGAAATGCAGCCGCCGCAGCCGCGAATCGAACGCGCGACCTGCGGGTCAGCAGCCGAGTACCTTAGCCACTAGACCACCGCGGCGGGGCCACTGTAATTGTATCATCGAGATTCAACTGTATGTAAAGTTTTAAAATTTGCTATACTGAGAGCATATAAGTTGGTATAGCGAGCTTTTAAACTGAAAAAATGAATTGATTTGAGGTAAATATCTTCATGTGACCTTGAAGTGGGGTTTCACGGCAGTGCAGAATTCTCCTTATGTATTTTCACAGCTCAGCAAGACTTCAGAGCAGTGAAACCACTTTTACAAAAAGTTACATGTGAACTAACATATACTTGGATAAATGCTTCCACTGCTTAGAACCCCCAACTGCAGTGAAACCACCTTTACAGGATGTTACATGCACACTAACATACACTTATTCGTTTGTCTCGAATAATTCAAAATTTTCAATACCTTAAATTTTATTCAAAGTGAATTTGAAAACTGCATTATCAATCGAATATTCGATGCATTTGAATATTCGCCCAAGCCTACTTACCCCTAAATACAGATTTAAACACGTAAGAACAACATTATGAAGCCTGTATTTACACAGTACTTACTTTCCATTTCTCTTTAGGGGGAGGGTCTTTAAACCTCAGAAAGTGCTCGACCTTCAGTGGATCCACATCTTCTTCTAACTCCCATGTGCTTTCCTCGTAGGACAGACCTCTCCATTTGACTAAGTAATGCTTGTGGGTAGTGCGCACCGGTTTTGGCTTCCTACTATCGGACTCATCAGTGCTGCCAGCCTTGCTCAGTTCTGGCTTTTCTTCCTTCGGTTCCTTCGGCAACAAATCATCATCAGACTTGACAGCTGTGGTTGCTGCAGTGTCCTCAAACACACTGTCATCCTCTGGTTTTACGCTGAAATTACAAAAACAATAAAATGCAGGCCATTAAAATGTAAGGTAAGTACAATTAAACACAGATAATGTTTAAAATGGCTCGGGACAACCGATACCAGCTCCAAAATGTAAAACCCATTCATCATCATCATCAGCCTGACTACGTCCACTGCAGGACAAAGGCCTCTCCCATGTTCCGCCAGTTAACCCGGTCCTGTGCTTGCTGCTGCCAATTTATACCCGCAAACTTCTTAATCTCATCAACCCACCTAACCTTCTGTCTCCCCCTAACCCGCTTGCTTTCTCTGGGAATCCAGTTAGTTACCCTTAATGACCAGCGGTTATCCTGTCTACGTGCTACATGCCCGACCCATGATATTAACTATGATATCCTTAACCCCCGTTTATTCCCTAATCCACTCTGCTCTCTTCTTGTCTCTTAAGGTTACACCTACCATTTTTCTTTTCAGTGCTCGCTGCGTCGTCCTCAATTTAAGCTGAACCCTCTTTGTAAGTCTCCAGGTCTCTGCTCCGTAGCTAAGCACCAGCAAGATACAGCTGTTATATACCTTCCTCTTGAGGGATAGTGGCAATCTACCTGTCATGATTTGAGAGTGCTTGTCAAATGTGCTCCACCCCATTTTTATTCTTCTAGTTACTTCAATCTCGGTTTGACTCCGCGGTTATTATCTGCCCTAAGTAGACAGTCTTTTACAACTTGAAGTGCGCTATTACCCATCTCAAAGCGCTGCTCTCTTCCGAAGTTGTTGTATATTACTTTCATTTTCTGCAGATTAATTTTAAGACCCACATCTCTGCTTTCCTTGTCTAACTCTGTAATCATGAGCTGCAATTCATCCCCCAAGTTACTCAGCAATGCAATGTCATCGGCGAAGCACAGGTTATTAAGGTACTCTCCCTTAACTCTTATCCCTAACTGTTCCCATGCTAGGCCTGTGAAAACCTCCTGTAAGGACGCGATAAATAGCATTGGGGAGATTGTATCCCCCTGCCTTACACCCTTCTTGATTAGTATTCTGTTGCTTTCTTTATGAAGCACTATGGTAGCAGTTGATCACCTGTAGATTTCTTCCAAGATGTTTATATATCCTTCAGCCGACGCTCTGATTCCGCAGTCTCTGCATGACTGCTGATATTTCTACTCAAACGCCTTCTCGTAATCTATGAAAGCTATGTATAGTGGTTGGTTATATTCTTAGCATTTCTCTATTACCTGATTGATAGTATGAATGTGGTCGATTGTTGAGTAGCCTGTTTGAAATCCTCCTCGTTCCTTTGGTTGATTGATTTTTATTAATTTCTTAACTATGTTAGCAATTACTTTTGTAAATAGCTTGTATACTACAGAGAGCAAGCTGATCGGCCTGTAATTCTTCAAGTCCTTGTCATCTCCTTTCTAATGTATTAAGATGATGTTAGCTTCTTCCAAGACTCTGGTACTCTTCCCGTCAGGAGACACCTCGTAAACAGGGTGGCTAGTTTTTCTAACACAATCTGTCCTCCATCTTTCAGCAGATCTGATGTTACCTGATCTTCACCAGCAGCTTTGCCTCTTTGCATGCTCTCCAAGGCTTTTCTGACTTCTATCATTACTGGTGGGGTGTCATCTGGTTTACTGCTAGTTCTTATAGTATCAAGGTCGTGGTTGTCCCGGCTACTGTACAGATCTCTATAAAACTCCTCTGCTATTTTAACTATCCCATCCATATTGGTAGTTATTTTGCCTTCTTTGTCCCTTAGTGCATACATCCGATTTTTCCCTATCTCAAGTTTCCTCTTCACTGCTTTGACGTTTCCTTCGTTTTTTCAGAGCCTGTTCAATTCTTTCCATTTTATACGTTCTTACATCAGATACCTTACGCTTATTAATCAACTTCGAAAGCTCTGACGGTTTTATTTTGTCTGTTGTACTTGAGACTTTCATGCTTTAACGCTTCTTAATAAGACTCTTCGTTTCCTGGGAAAGCTTGCCAGTGTCCTGTCTAACTACCCTGCCTCCAACTTCCACTGCACACTCCGTAATGATACTCGTCAGATTATCATTCATTGCATCTACGCTAAGGTTGGTTTCCTGATTAAGAGATGAGTACCTGTTCTGAAGCGAGACTCTGAATTCCTGTACTTTCCCTCTCAGTGCTAGCTCATTTATTGGCTTCTTGCGTATCAGTTTCTGTCGTTCCTTTTTCAAGTCTAGGTAAATTTGAGACCATACCATTCTGTGGTCACTACATCGTACCTTGCCAACCACTTCAACATCCTGCAGGATGCCTGGGTGTGCACTCATTATAAAGTCTATTTCGTTCTTATTTTCGCCATTAGGGCTCCTCCATGTCCACTTACGATTTCTTCGTTTTCGGTAGAAGGTATTTAAAATCCCTAAATTATTGCGTTCTGCAAATTCTCCTAGTAGCTCTCCTCTGGCATTTCTAGTACTGATGCCATAATCTCCTACTGCCTGATCTCCAGCCTGCTTTTTCCCTACCTTTGCATTAAAGTCTTCCATCAGTATAGTATACTGTGTTTTTACCTTACTCATTGCCGATTCCACGTCTTCATAGAAGCTTTCAGCTGAAGCATCATCATGGCTGGATGTAGGTGTGTAAGCCTGTATCATCTTCATCGTGTATCTCTTATTCAGTTTAATTACGATACCTACCACCCTTTCATTAATGCTATAGTATTCCTCTATGTTGCCAGCTATGTTTCTGTGAATTAGGGACCCCACTCCCAGTTTCCTTCTGTCAGCCAAGCCCCGATAGCAAAAGGACATGCCCATTCTGTAGCACCGTATAGGCCTCATCTGTCCTCCTAACCTGATTGAGCCCTATATCCCATTTAACACCCTCTAGCTCCTCGAATAGTACAGCTAGACTTGCCTCATAAAATGTCTACGTAAAAAACCAATAATAGCATGAAAAAAGGTCAACACAACAGAAGACATACGAAAAGGACCCCGTACAACGTGTTCTTTCATGCTTTCTTTTCACCGATTTTTTGCAGAAAACAACATATTGAAGTACCTTCATGAAGCAACCACTAACCAGACTGTTATGAGAAAATGGCAGGGAAAAAAATGAATTTTAATTTTTACCAAGATAATGCAAGATAAAATTAGTGGTTCAGATGGTAATTATGCTAGTACATAGGTACTCCCGAACGCCCTGATTCAGCCCAAATGCCAATGCTATCACAACAAAATTTGATGGCTTTACCTGTCAGGCATCTCTTCGTCAAGCGGCTCTTTTTTGATTGGCTGCTGCGAAAGTTGAGTTGTCCCATCTTCACACATGCTACTATCAGGGCTTTCACCAACGGCTGCTGGAGCATTTAAAATTTCAGAGGCAGTACCACTGTCCTTTTTCTTGACTTCTTCAACTGGCTCGGAAGCGCAGTTTTGAGGTACTCCGTTACTATCCCCTTCAGTTTTATCCTCTGTTGTTTGGTTTTCCGTTTGCTCCTGCACTTTACACTCGTCCCCACCTCCACTATGCTCCACAGGCTCAGTAGTATCCATTGGCTCGGCCTTCACCTGATCTTCAGTAATTTTTTCTTCAGTTTTCATTGCTGGCTTTTCATCTTTGACATCAACTCGATTCGCATCGTCCCCTTCTATGGGGTCTATTGTTTCAGTCATGTCCAAGATACGATCTACCTCTACGTAGTCGGGGTTAAAGGGCTCATCTTCAAGGAAGTCAAAGATTGAGTTGATGTTGTCCTTCTTTTGACGGAAACGCTTGACTTTCTGCAGCACACGCTTATCAGTCATCTCCAACTCTTCCAGAGTCTTCCAGTCACAATGAATGTATGAAAGATTCTTATACTTAACAAAAAACTCTTCTACTTCCATTGGCTCCTTGTCTTCCTCTTCGGACTTTCTGGTTGCCATCCGAGAAGCCAAGATTTTCTCTACTACCATTGTGTCTTCAGTGACGACATTGACAAGAACTTGGACATTTTTGCTTTCCTGCCCTCTCAGAGCATGTGAAGCATGCAGACCATCTAAAACAGCCTCATCACCACTCAACTGTAGTTCAATGTCATCAGTGTATTTCTTTCTATGGGTATTACGAGATGACCGTCGCTTCTGTACTCCTCCATCACCTTCTTCAGGAGAAGGAGGTGGAGTGGCTTCTAAATCAGACTTGTCAGAGGAACCCAACCGTTTGCGTTTCTTCTTTTTGCTGAATTTGAGAGACAACCTGAAATGTGCACAAAACAAATGCATTGCGACAACTCAGCACAGACCTGAACATCCTTCAAAGCACATTCAATTTATCTGTACATTAAGCACACCCATTTATGTCCTTGTGATAATTTTCTACATGAAATGTGGAGTGCTCAGTGGCCCACAATACAAGTTCCAACCTGTGGCCTAGGTTGAAAAAGCCCCAAGCCTAGACTGTAGAAATAGCAAACGTGAAGTGTTTTGCAAACACCAGTAGTCTAAACGTTACGAACACCATTATTCGCTTTTTATGTCAGTGGCACCACGTTGGCACTGCTCTATTACAGGCGGCATGTTGCAACTCATATTGGGTGTGACTGCACTTCAATGCATGCTGGATTCGAGGATGAGTTTCAGTAAGGGTTGTTACTACCAAACAAATCAAGAGTAGCCCCTTTTTTACTAACTCTAGCTACAAGTCACCCTGTCAGATAATCATACCAATTATGTTGGTACCCTCTGCTTCGAATCAACCGAAGTGAACGGTATTTTGCAACTTCTTTACAGTGCAATATACCCAGGTAGGTCAATAGAGTTCATTATTTATTATTCTTTCCTAATCCTGCCATTTTAAACTGCACTTCTGAGAAGCTAACTCACCTGGGAAGTTTTTTCTTTGGTGCCTTTGGTGTTTTAGGTGTTCCTTCCTTTGGTGTTTTTGGTTCTTTTTTCTCTTTCTTCTCTTTCGACTTCTTTTTCGGTGTTTTGCCTTCTTCCGCAGGTTGGACAGCCTCTCCATCTGCTTTCACCTCATCTGTTGGCAACTGCCCATCAGCAGTTGATGATGTTGGCGCTGCCATGTCGGTCCCTGCTGCTACTGCTGCCACAGCTGCATCAACTGTGCTACTTCCTTCAGTTTGTTCAAGGGCTGCTTCTGGCAAAGGAGCTCCAGAATCCTGACCATCTGATGGTGGAACCTGTGATGCAGCTGCAGCTGCTCCCTGCTCTGCAGCAGTCTTCTTTTTAGACTTGCTCTTTCGCTTTGGGGCTCCTCCCTCTTTTGGTTCTTTAGGAGGTTTGGGAGCCTTGGGCTTTTTTGGCTTCTTAGGTTTAGGCTCCTTGGGAGGCTCTCCTTCTTTGGGCTCCTTAGGTTTGCGCTTCTTGCTCTTCTTTGCAGCAGGAGGTGGAACCTCCATACCCGGTGGCTGCGGAAGAAGCAAGGGCATGCCACCTGGGCTTCCTGGAGGCATCTGGAATATACAGAAATACCCACAAGACAAGGCATGGCATAACAAGGATAAACCACAACGTCAGGGCTGGCATAGCACGATGAGGTAACCCACAGCAATGAACAAGGTACAATGGAGCTTTATTCTCAACAGTAAAAAAAAAACTTTTGTTTCATACACAAAATTTTGAGATAATGAAATAACATAATTGTTAACATAATAATAATAAAAGTAATAAAAATACTAATAAAATAAAATAATAACAATAATAAAGAATAGTTTTCAGGATAAACCCCATGAAGCCTTTCTGAAATTATAGCATTTGTATTTTCAGTTAATACCCTAACTTTCTGGAATCAAAACAGATCATGCAACCATGCCTGCAAAGCTTGGAACTTTGGCCTATGACTAGACGTACACTTCCATGCCCAATCAAATCCAAACTATTTCCAGGTGCACAAACTACTATTACGACAGTTAGACCTCAACTAGGGAAGTGCAAATAGAGTAGACTCCTTTTAAACGAAATGAAGGGACCAGGAAAATTTTTTTCCTGTAACAGGAGTTTTGTTTACTCAGAGATTAATAGGGGTACAATATTCAAGTAGAAAACCAAATATATTAGTGGCAGTTATTCCATTTAAGCAGCAACCAAAGCCTCAGCAATGGATGTCAGCAGACTGGACTATGAGCACTTTACAACATGAAGAGGAACTTGCTGGGGTTCTAATAGCAACTTTACAGACATCTTCTGAAAACTGATCTTGGTGAGTACCTGAGGCTACTTCGTTTCTGAAACCGCTGTCGGATGTGGGGCCCCACATACGGAGAGGGGTTACAATGATGCATTGATCTATATCTGCAGTTCCTTCTTGGGCAGATAAAAAATACCGACCTTGAAAATGACACTACTGCACACTGTGCTTTCATATATCAGTTCCCATTTTTGTATTAAATTCAGTGTTGAAACACCGGAGCCACATTTCGACAACATCGCTTTCAGAAACACCACCACTTTGCCTGATGCATAATTGCACAAGTGCAATGTTTAAAGCAACTCACCCCCATTCTCCAACCTGTAAATCAGCAGGCATTGAAAGTGGTATTATGCTGATATTCCCCAAGCTGATCATTTCAAAATATGGCTTCAGAGGTAAACTGAATCATGCATCAGCAAGCGAAAAACCGATATCAACTGCCAAGACTGCCGATGCGGCTGTCCTCAAGCAGAAGAAAAGTGTACTCGTTTCGAGACACAGCGGCCCTCCCCTTCCCCTAAAAATCCCAATGTGAACAGCTTGGAATTATCACTCCGCACGGCCGACAAGGGGAATTGCTGATGTAAGGTCGCATGACACACCGTTCGCCCCTGCAAATCCAGATTTGGTCCTTCCATCTGAATGCACCATTAGGGGGCTTTTGCTGCTAAGCTAAAGACTTCATGCTGCTAAGCTCAAGGAGAGTGATCCAATTTCCGGCCACAGCTTCCACATTTCAATCGGCGCAAAATACAAAAAATGTTAGCATACTTGTATTTAGAGTGCATAATGAAAACTCGTGTGGTAAAACTTTAATAGAGCTCTCCTCCTCAGATTGTGCCTCAAAATTGTTTTGTGGTTCTAGTCCACAAATCCCTAGAATATATATATATATATATATATATATATATATATATATATATATATATATATATATATATATATATATATATATATATATATATATATATATATATATATATATATATATATTCATTAATCATACCAAGAAGCCATGTAAATCATTACATGCTTATTGCGGGCTTGTGAGATTAACAAGCATGAAAAAATACTGCCACCATACAACAAACACCTTCATCACTGACTGCACAATTATTGCTGAGTTGTTTTGAGATAAGGGTGTGCTGCCTCAACTACTATATACAAATAATAAAACAACATACATATCATCTCAAATTACCTCTATCAGATACAACAAAGTCCAGAGAGGCCCAGATGACCGAAAAATGGCAGCCTCAGCGACTAAAAAATACCGTATTTACTCGCATAATAGGCGCACTTTTTTTTTTCAGAAAATCCGGCTCGAAGTTAGGGGTGCGCCAATTACGCGAGGTAAAATTTTCGAAAATTTTTTCAACTCGGTTCTCGCGCTTTAAATCTGCACACTTGTCAAGTAAAAGGCGACTTTATCGTTTACCAATTAATTCAGCATAAAACAAACATACCTACGTACCTTTTAATGAACAAGCGAGAGCCGCCAACTGCACACACACACGTAAAATTTATTTACACAAAAGTCGTAGCTGTTCCTCCTTTTCCCTATTCGGAGTCCAAGTCGGAGATCACACATTCATCCTCGCCGAGCGTGGATTCGTTTTCGGTGTCCGAATCATCCGCACCCCACAACATGTCATCCTCACTCGCATCCAGTGTGTTCGAGATACCCGTCTTCTTAAAGCTTTTCCTGACGACTTCGTCGGAGATCGCCTGCCACACTTCCACGATCCAAGCGCACAGCATTTCCACAGGCGGCCTCTTAATCTTACCACCTGTAGTCAGCTGATGTTGTCCTCCAGCCATCCAGGTGGTGTACAGCCTTCGAACATTGTCCTTGAAAGGTTTATTCAAGGACACGTCCAAAGGCTGCAGTATCGATGTGAGGCCGCCCGGAATCACTGCCAGATCTGTGCGCAGCTCCTTTAGCTCATCTCGTACGCGGTATACTAGGTGCCCACGAAAACTGTCCAGGACAAGCATGGACGGCAACAACAGACCACCCGGCCGCCGACCCCAGACTGTTTTCACCCAATCCACCATGAGTTCCGCGCTCATCCAGCCTTTTTCCTGGACTCTGACGTAGATGCCTTGAGGGAATTTCGCCTTTGGGAGCGTCTTACGTTTAAAAATAACGTAAGTCGGTAGCGTGCGCCCATCCGCTGTCACCGCCAGCATTACGGTGCATAGTTGTTTATCAGCGCCAGACGTTCTGATGATGACGCTCCGTGCACCTTTCTCCTCCACTGTCGTGTTCCACGGCATATCAAAGCAAAGGGGGGTCTGATCAGCGTTGCCGATCTGGGACAAAATGAAGTCTTTCTGCTGTCGGAGCTTTATAACAAAACTGTGGAAGTCCACCACTTTGTCCTCATATGCTGCGGGCAAGCGCTGGCACAAGGTGGTCCACCTTCGCAGTGCGAGGCCATGGCGCCGCATGAAACGAGTTGTCCATCCGGAGCTGGCTTTGAACTCTTTTGCTTCGATGCCCTGCGCTCAGGCTATTCTGCGCGCCTCAGTCTGCACAATATCCAACGACACAGCACAGCCGTCTTGTCGTAGCTCCCGTATATGCCGGACCAGTTGCTCTTCGACGTTCGGATACCTGCCGGTCCTGGCACCGCGGAAAGCCCGTCGTGTCTTCTTCGTCGCCTTAAGTTTTTCTTCTTGGTCCCTCCAGTACCGAATACTGGTTTCTCCAACGCCGAAATGCCTGCTTGCAGCCCGGTTGCCGTGCTCCAGCGCGTACTGCACTGCCTTCAGTTTAAACCCAGCCGTGTAGCTCGCGTACTTCCCCATGGTGGAACCAAAGTTCAATACACGACCACAACATACGCACACGACTTGCAAAATGGCGTTTCTTTCTTTTTCTCTGATGGTGGTGATGGCGATCGAGCCCCCGGCGTTGTACACGTGACCTCCAAAAAGCGCGGCGATTTGGGGGGTATCAGTAATTGATGGAACAGCCGTTTTTTTTTTTTCACTCATGAACGCTTTTTTTTTTTTTCAAGTTTTATTTCGACAAACACGTTACGTCGTTGCACTTCGAATTTTTTTTATTTGCTCGTCGATTTGCCTTCTTTTTTTCTTCAGGGTACGGGGACCGCGTTCCAACTGTACCGCTGGGGGGTAGAATCGTTTCTGATCACGGCCAAGTTCGGGGTGCGCCTATTTTGCGCGAAATTAAAAAAAATCGAATTTTCCGCGACCAAACTAGGGGTGCGCCTATTATGCGAGTTCGCCGATTATGCGAGCAAATACGGTAGTTCTGCTCATACACTCGGCATCGGCGGGCCGGCTCATGATGTCTGTCTGACGTTTGCGCCCATTAGTGCAACCTTGTTTGCATCCACCTTTGAGCTAGAAATGCCGTGGACTTCTAAAGTTGTATCTCACAACAGTACACTCAGCACTCCATCTAATTAAGTATGTGTCTAGCAAGTATGCTTCTAACCCTGCATCAGTGCTTTGCAACATTCCTCTCTCCGCAAGAGACAATGAAATTACTTTTTTATTTGACAAGATTAACCTGACAGCTCTTCGATTCGTAGATAAATTCGTAATTAGTTCAAAGGAAGATTTATTCAAATCTGCAAAGTTTTCTTTTGTTGTTGAACAGAAGTTGCATCAAAACTGTGGCACGAAAGATCACAGCAAGGAAAACATAGATGCATTTCCTTGGAAGAAAACAGTAAAAAGGTTGTTACATTGTGAAGTCTGCTTTTTTATTTTTTATCACTAGGTTTAACTGTACTGCATCCATTACAATACCAATGAAAGAGACTACACTCGTACTGTTTACAAGAAAGCAACAAGGAAGCCTGTGCTGTGCTTGTCTGTATCTCACCATGAAATCCGGAGGCATGAGGCCCTCCCCAGGCCCCAAGCCCAGAGGGGGCATTTCCTGAGACGTCTTGGCCTTCTTTTTGCTCCGGCTGGGCTTGCGCTTGGTCATAGGCTCAATAGGAGGCAGCACATCATCAGGTGGCAGAAGGTAGGGATCCTCAGGAGGCAATGGGCATGCATACGGCACATCCAGAGAACTGCTCAAAGGACCCTCCAGAGGGCAAAGATCATCCACAGAAGCTGGCACCACACTTGGCACACCCGCCAAAGGCAGTGGAGGCAGTGAACTTTGCAGGTCCTGCAAACAGCACATGATATGCAATTCTGTCTACAAGCTGCTCAAGACACAATAGCAAAATGCAAAGGTCAACTTTCATGTCCCCAAAATTTTTAAGATTACTAGTAACACGATACTCCGAAAGTGCTGCTCCCCGAGCTGCAGTATGTGAAGTGTTATACATTATTTGCCTTCACTGAAAATCAAAATGACACATAAAAGGCAGCACTGCCACCTACGTTGTATTTTGTATTTGTTTAGCAAACTTTCGTTGAACGGTATCTGAAAGGATCAGAAAAATATGCTCCGTTTTCGCAGGAGTTTTACTTACTTAGAGATGAACTGGGGTGCAGAATACAAAGTACTAAACTGACCATATCAGAGACAGTTGTTTCATTTAAGCAGCAATTCCATTAAACAGATTTCCTTTTACTGAAAGTCTACTGTATATCAAGCCCTTTCTCAAATAAAAGTTGCATTTTTCGCATTGGAGAATGGCAATATCAAGAGCAAATTAATAGTGCACTCGACATGGCATCTTGATTTTAAACAGATTTCCTTTTACTGAAAGTCTACTGTATATCAAGCCCTTTCTCAAATAAAAGTTGCATTTTTCGCATTGGAGAATGGCAATATCAAGAGCAACTTAATAGTGCACTCGACATGGCATCTTGATTTTGTGTTCTTTTGAAGCTGTTATTAATGCTGTGGGTTATGTACTACGCAAGAGATTAACAATGGTCAAAGTGTAGTGGCTGTTTCAATAACTTCTTTATTCACAATATTGTATTAACACAAGCAATAAAAATTTTTGTTGAGAAAAGTTTTACTGAAAAACTGATCGAGAAACCTCACAGGTTCTAACCTGATCGGAGATCATAGGTGTGGGCAGTGAAGAGGGCTGGCTCGGAGGTCGGTAGCTGTCTGCCATGCTAGAAAACAACGTAGACACTGTGGGGCTAGGCGGAGGGACTGATGATGCTGAAGAGGCAACCCCAATGCCAACAGAGGCTGATGCCTGCTGCTGTGGCTGCAAGCTCTGCGGTTGCAAACCCTGCGGCTGTAAGCCTTGTGGCTGCAGTGTCTGTGGCTGCAAGCCTTGAGGTGGCAATGCTTGAGGCTGCAATCCTTGAGGTGGTAGACCCTGGGGCTGTAAAGTCGGAGGTTGCAGACTTTGCGATTGCAATGACTGGGGTTGCAAAGACGGTGGTTGTAAAGACTGGGAAGGTAACGGCTGTGGCTGCAGCTGGGAATTCTGCATAAGCTGCTGCTGGGCCTGTGGACCATATGGTGGAAGCTGGGGATGTGGCTGCTGCAAGTGAAAACAATAGAAACAATAAGAACTACGAAAACCTCTCTAAACGCTGCACTCATTAAAAACTTACATTTTTTATGAAAACCACTAACTGATTTCCATGCTTTTTACATCTTCCAAAAAGGTTAATAGGAGACAAAAAAAAATGAAGTTCAGTTTAGTCGCACTTTCAATATTCATTTTGAATAGATCCAGTGACCAAAAAAAAAAAAAAAAACAATCATAAAGCATTATTGAAATTACTCAGCTTATATTTAATCAATGTGATTTTTCACTGAAAATTAAAGAAAATGATTGAGTGTTCCAGTAAATCATGATACAGTAAATGTCATAATTCTCAAACTCCCTAAGAAAAGCAAAATCACCTGTAAAAACGAATTTGTATTTTTTTTCCTCTCCAGCAGTCAAATCAGCACAGTCATATTTAAATAGCTTCAATGCTTCCCAGTACGCTTATCAGGCATTTTGGCGCACGCTTTGAATACATTCGGTACATGCCACAAACTCTGCAAAGAGACCCTGAAATGGTTTTGACGATTTTGTACAAACACATTGGACTGGTAGACCAAGTCCTAAGGGTTTTAAGCTCTCTGCATAAACTGTGTAATTTATTAAACTTTAAAGCTACGAATCGCTGCAGATCATTGCGGCTCAGCTAAATGCATTTTCCCCCGTCCATTCATAGTATGACATCCACTGCAAGTGCGACTTCACCCAGACTGCTGATCTCATTTGGGTGTGGAATGCACGTAAGATCGTCTGGTAGGGTGGTAGCACCTGTCGGGACAGATATCAACCACTCCACGATCTTTGCCTTTATTACCAGATAGCCTGGGTACTGCTGGGCACACCCGGCTATGGTCTCCGAGATAAGTGCAACCTGCCGGCGTGCAATCTCGAAGATCTAGACTGGGCAAAGCTTAAATCGCCAGCGATGCAAGCGTGTCTCCTGAGTTGAGAAGGCAAGGCAGGGATGCAAAGGAGGACCTTAGTACACAGCGTGACGCTAAATTTGTGGTGCAAATAGTTTCATGATGTTCTAGCCTGAACACTGACAAAACTTGAAAAAAAAAAAAAAATGCCGTACAACCGGAATATAGGTCGAGATTTTTTCAATAAAACAATAAGCTAAGGTAGCCCCTCGTCTTTTATAGCGGTGTCTAGCCGAAAGTGCGACGCTGTCTGGCAACATATGGCTTGCATGTGCTTGTGAAGCCAGACGCGGCCATATCCACATCCAAATACAATGGCAGTCTGTTTTCTTTGTGTTGGTGATTCGCTTCCGATCTGTTCCGAGTTTTCGCTCCGCTTGACATTTCGCTGCATTTTTAGTGGCCTTTTTTTTTGTTCACTGAATATGTCTAGCGGTGCGAGGAGGCAGTACTCAGCTGCGTTTAAACTAGATGTTAAGTTCGCAGAAGCGAACGGGAATATGGCTGCTCAGCGCCGCTTTGGTGTATCAGAAAAAAGCGTGCGCTATTGGAGGGCGCAGATAGGGAAGCTGCAGATGTGCGATCCTCGAAAAATGTCGTTTCGTGGACGAAGTGCGGTTCATCCGCAGCTGGAGGATAAGCTAGCGGACTTTGTGCGGGAAGTTTGTGCGCACTCGCTGTCAGTGACTGTAGATACCATTCGCAAGAAAGGCGTGGAACTCGCTCGGGAAGCTGGGCTCACAAGAGAAGAGTTTCGTGCACCGAACTCTTGGGTGCGTCGATTCATGTGACGCAAAGGATTTTCTCTCCAGTGGCGCACATCCATCTGTCAAAAGTTGCCGGAGGAGTTCGAGGACAAGCTTATAAACTTTCAGCGCTTCGTAAACCGGCTTCGGGAGCAGAACGACTACATGATGGGGCAGATTGGCAACGCCTATGAGACCCCCGTGTGGTTTGACATGCCTTCGTCGACCACGATCATGCAGCACAGCGCCAAGAATGTGAAGCTGCTGTCCACTGGCAACGAGCACTCGCGCTTTACCGTCATGCTGGCATGCACGGCAGATGGTAGAAAGCTTCCGCCCTTCGTCCTTTTCAAACGCAAGACAATGCGATGGTGCGACAATGCGACAGTTGCGATGGTGGTAGAGGGGAGCTCACACGATCGAGATGGGGTGCGCCCAATTCGCAAATAAATGTGGTTCGGCAGTTTTGGGTTGTTTTCCTTTTTTTTCTTTTTCGGTAACCTGAACTTGGGGGGTCGACCTATATTCCCACTCAACCTATAGTCCGGTTTATACGGTAGTTTCAGAGTACCTTTAACTACAATGAACTCCCAATAAGCGAAACTCGCTTAAACAAAAATGCCTCATTAACAGAACTAAACGGGCTCATATGACTGGATTTTTATGTGTTGCACAGTAAAATTCATCGGTTAATTGAAACTGTGCTTATTGGTCACCTACGGTTAAACGGCACAAACTCTAAACACAGCATAGACTCGCTCAGGTCAAAGGTAGTTGCACAACCATGGCAACACCTCGAGACAAGTCAATCAAGTAGCCATTCTCGCCTGTGGTGGCTGTGGAAGCCGAGTCTGCGAGTCAGTTGTGTGTTAGGCTTATTTGTGTGGTTAAGTGTGGTGGATCACGGTGTTATTTCAGCCCGATGAAAAGGAAGCAGCCGCACCATGCACTCTCGCTTGACAAAAAGGTGCAAATTCTTCAGAAGCTCGATCGAACTGGCCTGCCCAAGACGGAGGTGGCGATCGAAAAAATACAACATGCTGAAATCGACACTATCACGGATATGCAAAGACAGAGAAAAGATTGAAGGCGCTGTAAAGAACTAAACGGATGCGGATGACGCCTTATGAACAACTAGAAAAAGTTCTTTTTCTATGGTTCAAGCGTGCACGGAGTTCCAACTTGCCCATAAGCGGACCAATTTTCGAGTAGAAAGCTCGACAGATCACCATGCAAATGAGTTTTGAGAACTGAATCCTAAGCAACGAATGGCTCAGCCGCTTCAAAACACGCCATGGCCTAGTCTTCAAAGCAACCTCAGGTGGGAGTGCTGCAGTCAACAGGGTCATTAGCAACGACTGGCAACAGGGGCGGCTTAGGAAAATCTTGATGAGCTTTGAGCCACGAGACGTCTTCAACGTCAACGAGATGGGTCTTTTTTATAAAGCACTTCCATCAAAGACTCTCATCTTCAATGGCGAAGCCTATAGTGGAGGAAAAAGCAGTAAAGATCGCACCACTGTGCTAGTGGGTGCAAACATGACAGGAGATGAGAAATTGTAGCTGAAGAGGAAAATCAAGGCACCTACGTTGTTTTAAACGCGTTAGACACCTTCCCGTTGAGTACCATGCGAACGGAAGAGGGTGGATGACCATAGCTATTTTCGAAAACTGGCTACGGGAGAAAGACGCAAGATTTACAGGGCAAGGCAGGAACGTTGTCTTCATCGTCGATAATTGCCCAGTCCACAGTCAGGTTGAAAGACTCCAAGCCATCACTCTAGAGTTCTTGCCAACCAATGCAACGTCAGTGATCCAGCCGATGGATCAAGGGGTTATTCAGGACATAAAGTACATTAGCGCAGACAATTGCTACATCGGATGCTGCTTTGTGCAGACAGCGGGAAATGCTACAGCATAGATTTATTAGCAGCCATCCACATTTTGGCTTGTGCCTGGGAGCAAGTGAAGGCAACAACAATACACAGATGCTTTCACCATGCTGGCTTTCAAGCGCAAGAAAGCAGTACCTGATGAAGAAAGCCATGCTGATGCTGAAATTGAGGCAATATTCAGTGAGGTCTTGCCCTGTGCCCCTTTCACGCTGCAAGACTACGAATCAATTGATAAAAATGTTCGTACCTGTCGTGAGGAGACTGTCAAGGAAATGATTGCCGAAGTACAATATGAGGATCAACCTTCCAACGTTGAATGTGATGACAATATTGCCAGTGCAGTGGTGCCACCAGACCGATCAGTTAAAGAGGCTTTTGAACTTTTGTAGCGCTATTTTGAGCATGAGGCTTGTCCAGAATTTCTGGCTAGTTTGTTAGGCATGGGTGCGTACCTTGTGAAAAAACAACTCAAGCTTGCCAAACCAACCACCCTTCACTCCTTTTTTTTCTCCTATTCATCCTTATGAGCAAGGTGAGGTTTGTGCAATTTGAATAAAAGTTTTGATTCACTAAATAAGTGTACTTTGCCTAAATTAAACTTCTGATAAATAGAACAGTTTTATGGATACCCTTCGAGTTCCGTTTAAGAGGAGTCGACTGTACATACTAACTGCCTATGGTTGCATGTCGTGATGAACACTGCCGATAACAACAGCGAAGTGCAGATTAAATAGACTCTCTGGCATGGAGCCTTTGGAAATGAGGACGCAGAACACAATAAATGCGGCAGAAGAGCAGGTGACTACCCCCGCTTTCCTTGATCAGATAAACGATGCAATACTATACAAAAATCTCCGCTGACACCCAGCATTTGTAGCAGCATGAAGCTGATCGTTCAAAGCTATGTTCAGCACATGGCTAACTAAGCTGACACCATGACCATCGCATCTGCTTGCTGTACCATATGAATGAATTTGTCATTAAAAAGTGTTTGCGATGCCCCTAACGTTCCTGACCGCACAGTGATGATGAGCTTTTTTCATTAGTGAAGGCAATGTACCTGTGCAATACACTTAGCGGTTTTGCACTAAGAGGCAACATGAATGGCAGCACAACGCATTCAGGCTGTCGATTATTAAAATTTTGCACTATGCTTACAATTGTACTAAACCACATGCATTACCAAGCAGTTACCTGAAGATGCTTATCATAAAGAGTTGTGAGCAACTGAATCATACTGGTGCACTTACCGCCTGCTGCCATCATGGCTCAATGCATTTCCGGTGTGCCGTGATAACAGCCACTTCAACTTTTTGACCTGCTTCACCCCATAACAGTGGAGCATTGCAACAAAGCTGCCTTTCAGACGTTGCTATGTCCACAAAGAGATTGACTCGTGAAAGCACTCGTTTAAACCTACAAAATGATAGACCTGGCAGAAGTGGAGGCTTTAATTAATGCTGTTTCAGGCTTGAAATGAGGACAGAAAGTTCTAGAATCGCACATCATGATGTCCATCATGACATCCAAAACTTCAGACATCCTTATACAGGGCGTTTTTAATACATATCTTTTTATAAATATCCTATGACCATAAGGCTCCTGTTGTTTTTGCACATGAACTTCACGCCGTGGGGAAAATCATTTGCTGTAGATGACCGTGACATGACTAATTAACAAAACTAATTATTTTATATAATTATTTACTTGAGAAGAGTTGTTTGTATAAGAAAGTTGCGGTGCATGATAATTTATGGAACACACTATCTTTTAGAAATCATAAAAGATGCATATAGTACTAGATATTCATCAATGAATTTTAAAAGCAATATCAAAACTACAACAGTAAGCCCGTCATGTTCTGATGAAAGAAATTACATTTCTCAACGGAATCCCAACACAACACTTCAGCAAAGTGAAGACGGATAAAACTGCACCGCAAATAGTATGCAACGCATTGGTAAGCCCGCAAAACGAAGCAATAGGTTATGGCAGTGCAAGTTTCTGCAAATATTGGTGACTGTGACCATTTGAACTCACAAACAATATATATAAATTGTATTCAAAAATCTATTTTATGGCAAAATACCCTTTCTTTTTCTTACATGCTCAACAGATTAAATTGCAAATGTTTTTAAAACTTGAAACACAATTTCGTTGGCTTTGTTAGTTTTGGGAAGTGAATCTGCCTTATAGAAATGTTGAGGAAGTTTCTATGAACATATTTAAACAAACTTGGTATCGTTTTTTTTCTGCAGAACTTGAACTACAGGCTGAAGTTTTTCCTTTCTTTAATTCGATAAATAAAACTATTTGATAAATACCAGCTAATCACTAGAAGCTTTTTTTTTTAAGTTTTAGCATTATTTCTGACCAAATAAATGGCTGTTCTGATGTCCAGTTTGCTTTAGCCTGTGGTGTGGACCTTTTGCAGGAACCACAGTGTGTTGAAAACTAACTTTTTGTTTTTTGTTCTATGTACCAGATACGATTAATGTTGCGTATGATAGTGTTGCATTCTTTCATCAGACAAGGGACGACAAAGGATAGAGCTGCCTCTAACCTGCTGTGCAGTCAGCTGCTGAGGTGGCTGTGCAGGAGCTTGAGGCATTTGCTGCCTCTGCTGAGTGTATGGAGCAGACGCAGTAGGCACACCAGTGCCAGCTCCCTGAGAATACTGTGTCGGGTATGCGCCCAATGAAGATGGGGAACCCATGGGGCCCATCGAATTTCCCATAGCACCTCCCATTCCTGGCACTGAACCAGTTGATGCAGAAGGTGAAGGAAGTGCAGACTGCTGCTGCTGCTGCTGCTGAAGGATGCGCAGCCTCTCCTGGAGCTCCGATATCTACAAAGGCAACAGGTGCAATAGCTCACTCTACACAGTAGCCCAAAAGAGCTCACTCTACACAGTAGCCCAAAAGACATTTACTTGTGCACACTCATAAATATTCAGTTTAATCATGTACGGGCTTAATGCATCCCTTGCATGGCACCTCACAGTGCCGTAAAGAGTGCCACTAATGGTAAAAAAATGTGACATGCTATCAGCAAAGACACAGAGCACACAGGCAACACAATCGGCACTTGCAGCCATAGTTAGAAGAGCTCAACTCAACTATTTGCTCAGTTGATGGATTTTTTACAAGATATACGCATAAGGAGAAGACATTGAATCGCATATCTGCATCCAATTCAGCGGCAGTTATGCAAACACAGCAGGTAAGTTCATGTATTTCAGTCTTGTCTTTCAAAGAAGAGGAACTACTCACTGAATCTTCACACCACATTTAATATTATCCAGGCTTCATGCTCATTTACCTGACAAAAATTCAAGGGTTTTCAAGGACTTTAAAGGCTATATATCAATTTTTCAAGAACCACATCGTCTGTCAGAAGCCAAATTAACATATTCAAGGGGATGATAGAGGCTTGAAATAATTAGAAGTCATCGAAAAAGGGCAACGTCACTTAGGGAAGCACCGAAAACATGGCTGCAACTGCATTTTTTTTTTCTAGAGTTGTCTGAATAACCTCTTTCAGTAGTCCTGAATTTCAGTTTTTCAGTGATCACTACCCTTAAATTTTGATATGAATGTCCACTGTCTCCTGCTGCTTAGTCTTGGCAGTCTTCCTAAGGATGTTTGACTTGATGAAAGTCTGGTTGCTAGTTGCCTCAGACTTTTCTGCATACGAGTCTGCTGTAGCTGTTCATTCCTTAAGAGTGCCTTCTAGTTTCTTTTTCCTTTTCATTTCTTATCCTCCTGCTCCTGCTTTTACCGTGTTTCCAAAAATGCACGGTGTTGGCTTCTTTTGTTATGGGCACATTACACCTGTCTGCTACATCAACATGCACCCATTATGTCTGGCACTTGCTACATATACAAAATCTCAAATAATGTGCAGTGAAATGTGTGACAATGTTTATTTAAAAAAAGAAGGGTAATGCAAGAATTTTCAAGCATTTGCAAAACATTCCAGCACCTTTAAGGCCTTTAAAATTAACTATTCCGATTCAAGGTTTTCGAGGATATTAGGAACCAGCATGAACGCTCATTATGGCTCACAAAGGAGTTTTTTTTATATCACATTTTGTGGTACATCCTTTCAAAATCTCATTTTGTGGTATATCCTTAGCCCTAAATCTGTAATTACCGTACAGCCAGTCCACCTTATAACTGCCAAATTCAGCACGAAAATACCTTCATTTCATCCAATTATCATTACTATACTCGGCAACAACTATTCTTGACAGCACTGTGGAAGCAACAGAATTGAAGCATGTGCCTGCTACTGCACCACAAAATAGTATTAAGGTTTTCTGATAATTTTGTATTTTGCTTTGTTGAAATAAACCCTTGTTTATTTATCATGAGACTCAAATAGTTGTGGGAACTCTTTGGTAAAATACAGTTATTATTAACTTTTGCACTAATGCCTTCCTTTTCTATTCCTCAGCCACATCACCTTTTCAGCCCACCTGTTTTCCAAAGTTAACATGGTGTCCATAACGTAATGGGTCAGTGTGTGGCCGCAAACAAACTAACCAAGAAAAATAGTCGTAACATGGCTGTACACTGAACCATCCAAATGTTTCTCCCATTCACATTTTCATGTATATTAAAATTCTAAACATGATAACAATGCGATTGAACAAAACCAAAGTTAGCCGCAAGCTGCCATATTACTTGTGGAGCAACCACAAATGTGCAGAAATCCCGCCTCCGTGAAACCCTGCCTCCGTAGCATTCGCTCCTATGTTAAGTTCCCACAGAGTTTAGCATAGGCACACATATCGAGAATAACATACCAACTGGGTCTATGAAAAATAAACGCACACGAGATGCCTCCGATATGCAAGCAAAAGACCTCTCGCAGAATTTGATGGCCTGTCAACTTACTATGCCAACCATGAGGCAATGAAACGATAGAATTGCTTCGCTACATCTTGTACTGTGTCTGAGCCCCCATTTTTTTTACTTGTAATAACAGGAGAACCCTCCATTAAAATAAAGCATTACCCCTGCCACTTGCACTACTATATTACATAATTTGTTGAATCTGTCTGGAGACAGATTTAACAAATATCATCTTTCAACAGTAGATTATCTGTTTTTTTTTTTTGTTTTTTTTCTTTGACAGCCTGACTCAACAATTTGTTTTGGTCAGAATAGCTGCAGCAGAATGTCGTAGAAGGCCTTAGTATCAGAGTGGGAACATCGTGCTAACACACTGGCATGTCGAAATATAACTGCTGCAAAGATGCAGGGACTTAAGCTCACACAGCAATGAAACTTACAAGTATGTATGAAATCAAATTAAAAAAAAAAGATTTCAAAATAGTATATGCTAAAACCACAGTCCAATTAGCAGACTCAAATGCATGATGCACAAGTGTTTTTGAATTTCGGCTCTATCGATTTAAGCTGAGCCTATCATAAAATACACAACCTCATTTTTAACAATGCAAAAGAAGCAAAACGCTCACGTCACAGCTTTTGAGTGTACTTCTAGGCACAAGGGTTTAATTTTTTTTCTACCCCACTACAAAAGTTCCATTTATGCTGCCACCAGCACATTATTCCTACACCTTGGTCTTGTAAACAAATAAGCAGTTGTGTATACAGTAGCTTTTAATTCTTCAATCCATGCAAAATTACCAAGGCTTTTCAACAGCTATAGAAACTACAGTGAAGCATGCTAATTCTATGGCACTTTTTATGCATTATTCAAACTGGCAAATGTTTTCAGTACAATACAAACTATGCAATGCACTCTTATTGGTACTTGCTCCCGCATGCACTTACAGCTAGCAAATTAGTTTGAATAGGTGAAGTCACAAGCCAATTTAAGCAATAGGCTTACCCGTTTCTGCGTCTGGGCTGTCTGTGGCACACTATACAAGTGCTGCAGTTGCTGCTGTGCCTGCTCATAGCCAAGAGAGGAGACTGGCTGCTGCTGCGTATAAGCAGCATATGAGGCTGGAGAGACAGGTGCTGCTCGTGCAGGACCTGCGGCACCCATTGGGTAATCATTGCGTGTAGGCATAGATGTATTGGCTGCCATAGGTCCCACTTCACTTGTGCCAAATGTCGAAGCCTCTGGTGTGCCCGCAAGAGGCCGAGCCCGAGTCATAAGATTTGGGCCTGGATATGCATGGTGTTGGGCTGTGGAAGGCATTCCTCCATAACCCAAGCCTTGCTGCGCCTGAGCCGGCCCATACGACTGCTGCACTGCACTACCATAATAACTGCCCGTTGAACTCGTAGTGGCAGAAGGTGGCTTAGCAGTAGCCATGTGAGGCATCACCATTTGCTCGAGCTGCTGAAGGCTGCTGGACGCCACAGGTGTAGCAGAGGCAGTGGCTCCACTGCCTGGGGACAACACTTGCCCAGGACTAGAAAGATGAGTGGCCCCTGGGCTTGGGTAGCTGCCCTGTGAGGACGACTGCTGGCTGGTCACTACACTAGGGGACCCTGCCGGTGGCGTTGTGGTGGGGCGACGTGGCGAAGGATAAGAGCCCCGATACTGCGGGCTGTTGGGTGCCTGTGTCGGGTACGGAGAAAGGTGCGATGGGCTGGTGGCATCAGAAGCAGGAAAAGGGTGCCCTGGTGAATATGCTGATTGTGGATATTGCTGCATACGGGCAGGGCTGCTCTGGGGCAGTGGTGCTTGGTTGCTGTTGCCACTGGTGGCATAACCTCCAGGCCGCTGAAGCGTCCTTGCCTGGGGCAAGCTCTGGCCCACTGTAGAGTGGCTTATGGCACCCGCAGTGCCATAGGTGGCTCGAGTGGTTCCTGCTTGAGCTGATGGGTACGTTGTTTGCGGATATGATGCCATCGACTGATCTGCCATGTGTGTTGTTGTGGTTGCTGCTGCCTTGTTTGCCAGCTGAGCCACGTGGGGGCCATTGCCCTGTGGACCATATGAGGGCCTCTGTGGAGAGCCATGTTGCTGTGGCGTGTGTAGTGAATAGTCCTGATTTGGGCCATACTGAGCCTGGCCAGTCCTGTGATGTTGAGTGCCAACAGCTGCAGCCATGGTGTGCTGAGCACTCATGTCCGTTGTGTGCTGCTGCTGGTAGCCAGTGCCCGAGTTCATGTAATGTCCTCTCCACATGTCTTGAGTGCGTTGTGCGGCTCCCATTGTGCCATAAGGGTACTGGTCAGAACCTTGCATGCGCTGGCCAACCATGGGCTGTTGCGAATAACCACCCATCATTGCAGACTGCTGTTCCCCCATGGGATGCACTCGTGTGCCGTACTCCTGCGCCACATGGCCAGCACTGTAGGCTCCATAGTGCATCTTCTGGTCAGCAGGCTGCGGGTAGCCCGGATGTATCTGGCCATAAGGAGCCATTTGACTGGTGCTTGGAGCACTGCTGCCCATTGGGTTGGCCACCATCAAGGGAGAGACCAAGTCCTGGGAGGTTGCCCCATAGCCCGCTAAGGAGCCTGAGCCATCCTCCATGCCCTGGCCGTAGCCATCCCCACCCAGGAGCTGGTATTCGGCCATAAGGCACCGTGGCTGGTCACTCTCTCATATCACCAGCGTTGCTCCCAGCTGCCATCTGGAGCCAAGGTCTGGCATGCTTCACCCCCTGGACTCATGTGGGGTCCTGAAAGAGGCAGAACATTGGTTACCAATGGCTGCAAGCTAACAGTACAAACAGAAATTCGCAACTCCCGTCACCTCCACAGCCCATGTAAATAGGCCTTAACATTCCATTAGAGGCTTACAAGCTTCTGTCTAAAAGGCAATAGTCAATATAATTATGTAAGTATTTATATCACAGTAATATAAAAATCATTTGTAAATGAAGGTACTGACAAAAATGCCAAAGAGAGAGAACAGAAAATTAAGATATTACGCCCAATGTATGTTGATCACTCTACAACAATCTCCCAGTTTCACACTTATTAAAACATACTAAAGTCAAAAGAAATTATGCAACTTTGCATACTGGAACTACTTCGTATTCAACCACTTTGTGTTCTTTACCATGCACACAAATCTTAGTATGCTGGTGTTCTTGAATTTCACCATCATAAATTGAACTCATGCTACCATACGCACACAATGTCGCAACGGGAGGTTAATCAAAGCCAGGGGTGTTCAAAAGCAGAAAGTTTCAAGATGGCTACGAATATTTGGAATCGCTAGTTTCAGGTACCAAAGCTATATGAACATAACCCAAGTGTACAACAGGGGTGAGATGGCTGAAACTAAAGTGAGAACAGTTTTTGGAGCAGTGATATTTTAATTTTGGCGCAGAACCCTGCTTTGGAGCAGTTAGCGGCCTTTAATAGGTTATCCTGGTAGCTTAAAATACCAATTTTTAGCAATGTGGGGGCACCAGTGCACATTTTATTTGGCTTATAATACACATTACACTGAAACAGATTTTGAAGGAAGTTCTTGAGCAGATTATCGCTAGGTATGAACTGCACTACCTTTTTGCATACCACGTGACTTATCCAGCCCTCGTAACATATGAAATATTAAAAAAAGGTTTTATTGAAAGCTAGGTTCCCAGAAACAAAAAAAAAGCATCACACTCAAAAAGAAATTAAAAAATTTGATTGCACAAGAATCTTGGTAATGTAACAGTGGTCGATCGCTTAAATAAAAGCCTAACTTGATAGCCTCAAGAGCTTTTAACAGACAACAAAAGCACGCTGCACTGCCGTTCGCGGCCACCTCATGCAGGCCCACCTTCAAGAGTGCAGCACGAGAGCCAAGAAACCTCACCGTATCGACTATCTCGTAAAGCGCGTGCATATGGCACCAAGTGATGAGTGATAATGATAACGCCTCTCCACACGAGCAACCACGCGTTATTATTACAGCACAAATTGGCCAGTTCTATATTTTTTTAGTATCTATAGGTCATCACCGTCGATGTAGAACTCCCGATAATACATCGGCTTGCGACTGCTGCCCACGCCACTCCGCGACTCGCATAAAGTGCTCGGGCAGCGCAGGTAAAAAATCCGCATCAACGCAAACAAACCGCTGAACATAGAGAGGCAGGTTTTATTGTAAAAAGAGAAGGAAAGAAAGAAAACGAAGCCACACTGCCACAGACCGAAACACTGATCGAGATAAGCCTAAAGCTCGTGTAGCCCAGTGCCGGCACGCATGCAGCGACGCCTCTTTAAGCACTGGTTGCGAGTTTCGATTACAAAACAGAGCAGTGGCAAATCGCCATACATGAAAACTGTGCCAAGTGATTGCCGACGCGTAATGAGTCACGAATAAAGCGCCGAGGTGCCCATAATACCGTTTACAATGGTTTGAACACGCGTTTTGTCCCCATGGCTTCGCATGTAACCAAATGTTTCTCTCTGCCTACAGACACTGATGTGCGGATTTCGCGTGCGGTGGCTTTTTAAAATGCAAAATGCAATGAGAACTCGCCAGTCTAAATAAATTAGTAGTTAATGGGTGTAAACCACAAATGGGTTGCACACGTTCTGCCACTCACGAAACCCATTTTGAGAACCCATGTGCACGCGCCAGAACATCCGGGAGACGCGTCGGATGCAGGGAAATGACTCCACGTTTACAGTTACTCGCTGATGGCAAACACGTACTCATAGGTGACCACACGCAGCCGCGTCAACATGAAAGCCACAGTGACCGGTAGAACGCACTACGCACAACGAAGAACCGAAAAGTCAACCCCGCTACGCTTGCCACCCGACTCGGTGGTTTTCACTAGCCGACAGTGGCCCCAGAACACACAGCCTAGCTAGTAGAAGCAGCAAGCTCGATGCGCGGCAGCACATCTTTATGGGGTCCCGCATATTTGCAAAAGTTTAAAAATTATGGCCATAAAAGCCATAGGAGCCTTTGTCACCAGAAAAGTGCAAAGTGAAAAAAAAAAGTACAACAGGGTGCTTCTTAATAGTCAAACACGCCCTTTTTTTTCCCGCTGAGGTTGGTATCAAAATTCTAGCTTTCGAGGTTGCTTCGGAGCAGCTTGACACAAGAAAACGGAAATGTATTAAAAATGCGCAATATGCGCAGCTGTCTCACCCCTGGTATAAGCTTATACTACTGAAATGGTGCCACGAGATAAGACGAATGCACACGAAGCAAAGGAAAGACGAAACACAAGCGCCGGCACTTGTGTTTTGTGTTTCATTTGTGTTTCGTGTGCATTTGTCTTGCCTCGTGGTACCGTTTCAGTGGTATGAATTCATACCGACTTGCCCAGTTGTCGGTCCTTCTAAGTGTATAAGCTAATGAATGAGTCGAAACTCTCATAATCATATCGTGGTTTTGGGACGTTAAACCCCACATATCAATCAATTAGTGAATGAGTGAAACGTAGATGGCGACTCAAATTTGTGCAACAGATATATTTAAGTGTGTTCATTTCCCAAAACCTGATCAGAAATATAGTTCACTGACATGCAATATATGCCACTATTTTGGCAAAGGAAAGTAATGAACGTAATTCGCAACAAATAATTAGCAATAGACAAATGGAGGATCCCGCAATCTGCAAAGAAAACAAAACGGCAGTATTGATCTTTGACATTAAAACTAAAAATCTACCTCCCCGACAACAATAGTCCCCTTATAGCAGAAAAGACAAGCTGTCTGTTCAACTATTCCAATACTCTTTTTCGTATCCTTCTCTCAGAGCGCATGTCACAAGACATGAATCACTCTCAAGAAAGGAGGGCCCAGTGTGCCACCCCCTGGCTATACCGCTGGTTTGGTGGGGTAATGAAGTTAAATTTTGGGGCATAAAACGGAATCAGCTCCACAAGACAAGCTAAATTGCATATTCAATGTAACTGGTCTTCATCCCACAATGGACAAAAAATATTCCCAATGACGATACCCCAGCCCGTCATGGAATATCTCAAGTTGAATTCCAATGGCCGAGTTAACGGCTGACGCACTCCATAAGCGAGCACTTGATTCTGGCAAAGAGCCACGCATCCAAATCAACTATTGGAATGCAACTTGCCCCGTTGGAGCAAGGTGGAAGTAGAAATTCTGTCTTTTAGGTGCCAAGTTGCCAAAGATATTTCAATCTTAATTCCTTTCCGCTGTCAAATTCCCGCTCGCAAGTGGCAGTTTCAGCATTGGTGAGATTATCCAATGAATTGCTTGTGCTGCACCTGGAGCTTTCACACTGTCGAGATCTCACTGTCAAATAGCAGAAGCAATGCCATATGCCTTGTAAAGCAATTCACACATCATCCACAAATACCGGCACTGGCGAACGCTCCCAAGCAGGCAAACATAATCAAGGAAATGTGCCTCGCAGCGCTTCAATCCACTCAGTCAACTTAGGCGGAGCAACTTTCCCTGCTCCGTGGAGTGATTCCTGCTCTGAATCCACTCAATGTTTTCTCATTGGAACACTTGAACCTGCCCTCATTCTGTCATTAGAATACATTCTTGCTCAAAAAGAAAAAAGAACGCCAACTGCATCGTTGGAATTGAACACCACATCATTAGCAGAGCCAAACCAGCTCCCATTTCGTTGACTGCTAGTAAAGAAGTAGTCTGCTGATTCACAGAACAGCAGCTCCATTTTTCTCTGTACAGCGAACCAACTTTGGAAACTACAAGTGACCACGCAGGGTCTGTAAAACATAACTTCCATTTCATTCCATACAGTGAACCGAATTTGGCATGCATGAATGAGCAAGGATCACACTGTAATGGTCCAGGCGCACAATCGAAGTGTGGCAGGCAGAATTATTGTAGGCCACCCACAAGCCACAAAAGGTGTTTTTGAATCATATCACCCTTGCACAGTTGTGCCACATACATGACACGGTGGCTACTTGATGAATGCCTTACGAGCAAGCAGCAGTAATGATTGATTGATTGATTTGATTGATTTGTGGGGTTTAACGTCCCAAAACCACTATTTGATTATGAGAGACGCCGTAGTGGAGGACTCCGGAAATTTTTACCATCTGGGGTTCTTTAACGTGCACCCAAATCTGAGTACACGGACCGACAACATTTCCGCCTCTATCGGAAATGCAGCCGCCACAGCCGGGATTTGATCCCACGACCTGCGGGTCAGCAGCCGAGTACCTTAGCCACTAGACCACCGTGGCGGGGAAGCAGCAGTAATGAAGCACAGTGCAAGAACACAAGGTACTTCAAATATCTTATGTTCTCTTTTTTCTTTTCGTTTTAAAACTTGGCACATATGCAAAAGGCATGTAAAGCACCTACAGCAAACTAGTAAGTACATCACAGAGCTAACTTATAGACCCAAGAAAGAGCTGCATCGAATATGAATACATCACTAAGGGGACGCACAGTGAAAATTGAAAGGGACACAATAGAGAAAAATGATTTTTTGCATATTAGTAAAGTAAATTCCACAATGCCGAAAATTCCATTCTTACTGCTCGACAACGATTGGTAAGAGAGCAAATGCACGCAAAAAAAATTCGGTTGGAGACGCCATCTTGAGATTGCTGCACTAAACACCGTGACATAGATGATTTTGACGGCAGCTAGTGGGTCCTACGTAGTTCCTAATCGGTAAAAATGAAGTGAATTGTCATCTGTGGGTGCCATAGACCTGACATACAAAGTTGCAGAAAATTCCACCAAGTCAGTTTAAGTGTCGGGAAAAATACAAAAAAAAAATTGAAATCAGTGACATCACATGCGGAACGCAAAATGTAAAAATGAAACTTCAAGCTTCATTTTCTCCTGAACTAGAGATGGTGAAACTTGTGACATTATAAAGTTCTCAGAGTACAGTTTCCGAATCTAAACCAAGGCATTTTCTTCACTTTAGCGTCAATTTATTATTAAGATACAAAGTGTAATATTATGCATCTCTGACAGAGAGAATAGGTGTACATATATACAGTGGCTGCAGGTCAGTATCATGATCTTTACCTTTCACCCTTATCCTTTATATAGCTTGAATAAATGCACTAGTTTATCCTTTAAAATGCTTCAATAAATGCACTATCAAAATATTAGCAAATAGGCTACTTTTAGAGTTCAATAAAAAAAGATGCTTTATTGAGCATAACCAGAAACTTTAACTTACACCCTTCACAAAATACCTGCGCTAAAATACCCTAGATTCATGTTTTTTTCTATATTACAGCAAAACCAGTAGTCTCAAATCACCTAGCCCGTACTTTTTTTTTTTTCATGTTCCCCAACCACATAATACCATCTCACATTTCACTGTAATGCCTTAGCGTTGAGTAAGTAAATAAAAGTAAGTAAATAAAAGTGCTAAATATCCTGAAGAGAAAATATGAGAAGGGACAATCTTACTGCAATTCTGTATAAGCACCTAATATTCACAAATATGCAGTTACATGCTGCAATATGCTATGAGCCCTCTCAAGGCCGCCTACAAGGAGGCACATTAAAGGCACCTTGACATCAAATTTTCTCGCTCCACTGATGCACTTTCTATTTTTTCGCATGCCATCTCACAGTAAGCCAGCAAAACTATAATTTCGTGGAGATAAAGACCTGTAGTTGATATTTTTTAATTAGACTATAAGGCAGCATGAAAACAAAGAGATTATAAAAGATTGGTGCCTTCTGTACCGCCAATGTGCAGTGTATACATTCCAAAAATGTATCTCAACAGTGTGCCCAGGACCTGCTCTCACTGCAGCCAACAAGTAGCCTTTCCGTATATAATTCACATGATTTTGGCTTTTTGTTTGTTTTTTTTTTAGAAAAAATGGCACCACCTCAATCCCCGACTTTTTCATGCCAAACTTGATGTACCAAAATGGCAGCACTGTCAGTGAAGCGGGCCTAACAGCAGCAGTTATAAAATGAAACATCCGTTATACAACTAATATCGCCCATAGTTACTATTAAATTTTTCCAAAAAATGAATATCGTAGATCTCTAAACATCACAAGTATCGCTGGTAAGCATCAGAGCAAACCAAGTTGTCAGTTGTCAGGACTGTCAGTTTAAGTGTTACTTTTGAGAAGGTTACTATTCAGTAACATCATGACTTGAAAGGTGGTAAAAAAGAAACAACACATTAAACTTCGGCAGTCACTCAGGCCCACTCAATCATTTCCTACGCTTGTACTTATTGCAAGGACCAACATAGCTGCGCAGCAGGCAAGCAAGCAAGTCGAAGCAAGGGTCAAAATTATGCAAATGTGCAAATGTGCTGTTCCCACAAAAACACCTTCCACATAAGTACAACATATAACCTCCTGGGAAACAAACCAACACTGGCTGTATAAAAGCTATCATGTGAAAATGTTTTGTCCCCTGAGAAAATGTTTTGTCCTTTGCGCCAAAAGCCCACCAAAGACAGACACTATCCTCATGATGGAAAAGAACAGAAGCCTGAACCACGCCCAACCTGGACTTCTGCACTTGCTCTAAAATGAAGCGAATCGCACGGAGGGAATGAAAGGAGGGAATCTCACGAGTTGCACTGCACTTGTGCTAAACATGAGAATGTTTCTCGAGCTATCACCTGCCCCACTGTACTTTTTGCCTCAGTTTTTGGTAGCCACTTATATCAACTGGTTGAACCTCCCTTCATAACAGAATAGGCCCTATTAGTTGCAGGTGGTGTACTTTTTTGACTTCGACAACTATCGGAAAATCATCTGAAGGCTTGTTCCCGGCTTGACCTGCAGGCCAAATTGGGCACGGCCAAACAAAGAACCAAGAGTCAGTCACATCAGTCTTCCTATTGCGTGCACGCTTACAGTTGGTTGCTTTCTCAATGAAATTCTGATAGTAGAGAGAAGATAAGTAAAAATATAGGACAGTTTCTTTGAAGAGCTCAGCAGCACCTTTCCAAGTGATTTAAAATGACCTGATTTGACTGTTTCCTTAAAGATCACCCATTTACTGCATAGTAGGTGACTACATTGCAAAGTAAAAAAAATATTTTTGCCTTCTTCAACATAAAATGGTAAGTTACATTCTGCATACAGAGTAATAATATTTGGCCCACACATTCAGAAGTCTTAACATAGCCTACCAATGGCAAAATCATGAAGAAACCTTTTAACATCCAATAGCCACGATGCTTAAAAATAATCCCAGGCCCAAGCGGAACGAGCAGCGTAGTCCCAGCTAAAGCTGGAAGAGCGGCCTTTCTAGAGCCTTTTGTAAAATCTCTTAGGGCACCTATTATAAGTTCACTTGAATGGCACCTACATCGCCATAAATAACCATAGTTTTTGTGAAGCAGGGAAGCACCTACTACACCATTATTCATTACTCCATCCACAGCCCTGGTTAATTTTTCCGCGTTTCTCCTTATTCTCTCTCTGCAGAGAAGCGAGGTACCACTACACAACTGTAAGACATTATGTGCACTTTGCTGATAAAGTGGCTGATGATGAATTATGGCTCAGCACTTCATAATAGATGGGAAGCTTTAAACAACCCACTAGTTACATTATTTGCATTGTGCCACCCCGCTACACTAGATAAGTCGAATACTATACTCAGGGTCAACTTTCTGTGGCAATGAAAGGAAGGCTATGGAACCAAAGTGGGCGTGGGCCACCGCTGAAGAATATAGTCCGACAAATGCGTCTGTGTATTCCATGTGAAGATAATAAAAAACAGCGTTTCTATTTTCTATGGGATGCTGTTTATAAAGAGATGCTGCACGTCCTAAGGAAATATTTGTTTCGCTTCATGAAGTGTCATTTTGTGTGTCTGCACGTCTGAAAACGTCATGTGTTTTAGGTGCACCTCACAATCAAAATGGCGTCTTCATCTTTAAGTGAGTGCTCGTTGCCTTCCAGCTATTCCGACGACTCGCCAAGGGAGCTTGTGTCGAATTTCACTCACAAATAGCAGTGTAAGCTGTCGTAGCAAATTATATGCAGCAGTATTATTTGAACACAACTGGCATACGAAAAGAGAGTCGAGTCGAACTTCTTCGCAGAGGACTGACTACATGTGCTGTAGCTCTACCCCTATAGCTTTCCCTTCACTGCCACAGCAATTGTCCCAGAGTATAGTACATTCACAAGGTACCCTACAAGGCAAAATATTATCGTAGCTTATGTAAAGCAGGGAAGCACCCACTAAGCCCTTATTCCTCATTCGACGGAAAAGCATGGCACCTATCACACACCTGTAAGGCATTGGTGCACTTTGTTCATGCTGCAACTGACTGTGAAAAAATTATGGCTGAGCTTATTATGATGGGTTGAACAGATTTAACGACCCACTCGTGATGCATTTCAAATTGTGCGACGCTTGGTTGTTATTTTACTTGTCTACGACGCTTCACTACACATGTTAACGCAATTCCTTCCCCAACGCGCCTGTATAGGGCCATTTTTCATTGGAGTTTCAAGCACAGGCATGGTTTCATGATAGAATACTCGACTGCCATGCAGAAGACGCAGGTTAAAATCCAATTCCATTCTCAAAAAACTTTTTTTCTTTCATTTTGTTTTGGGGGGGGGGGTCTTATTATTTTGTGCAATATTGGTTACGGACACTAGCGGCGCCGGACAGCTACTGCATCAAAAATGGCTATTGTGATCTCATAACAGCTTTCACTGTATAGATATACCATAAAATCTTGAAAAGCCCCCCCCCCCCCCCCCCATTCCTTTTCGGTGGAAAAAATATCTGACAAGATTTGGGGGGGGGGCCCTTGCTTGGTTGCAGATCAAAATTCAAGATGGCAGCAAAACAGCCGTTGAGAATAATTAATGCACCACCATGCTTCTAATAAAATGCTTTATTCAATACGTATGCATTCACTGTTTTCACGTGCCCTCATGCACATAAAAAACAGCGAATCAAACAGTGAAATTCACGAGAGGAAGGGAAATGCATTTGCTCAGTCATTAATGCATTTTTCAAGACTCCCGAATAGGGGAAGGGGGTACTTTCTCGGGTAGAGCACTGGCTCAGGATTTTCCATTATCCTCAGTTCTCTTCAGTCTTGTCGCTCAAACTTTTTCTTTTCTTCAGAGCACAAATAAGCGTCAATAATAAGGCACCATCACCGCCAAATTGCTTGGAGCAGTGTACATACCCTTTTCAGGTATGCAAAAAAACTTATCCAAGCGTATGACCGTTGGCTTTCTGATCCAGCAGACACAGGTACAGTGAACAGCTGGCCCTGGTGCAGTTGCGCACAGGAGCAGGCAGAATATGCACAGTCCCAAACATACTCTGCACAAATTCCTGGTTTTGCATATCCACAGTCTGAGCTTCCCCAAAGCTACCTACATGGTCGACAGAGCCCCCCCCCCCCCCCCCAAAAAACTTGGAAGATGTTTAATGAGTATGATAATCAACAAAAACAAAATGACCCGATTTCACTACCAAAAATCATACACATTCTAAGGAGCAAGACCGCGTAGTGGCAAGCACATCAGAAGTTCTGGAAACCATTTAGAATTATACCAGAAACTACACCTCCAGATTAATGCGAGGGTTTAAACTATTCACATGACATGTTCAGTGATTGTTCGTGCATGTGTTACTCTGTTATAGCAAACACAGCTAGATCGGTTAAATATATTGATTTCCTGTCATTTTGATAACTTCTGACAACAAATTTTCCCACAAGGGAAGCTTTTGTAGTGTAGTCATTGGTTTGTGTTCTGAAAATGTTCGACACGTTTTTAACATAAAAGCGTGTTTTTCTCATTCAGTTTCAAAATATTCCCAACTTGATATACCTTTTTTTCAAAAACTACCCAACCAGTTACGCTGAAATTTTCTCAGCTTATACTTAGATCCCTTCAAGCCAAAAGAACGTTTTGGAAATCAGAAGAAACTAACAGGCAGGGCAGGAAAAAAAAACTGTCAATAGGTGAAGAATGGGTTAAAAAAGCAAGTGCGACTTTCTGCCATCAGGACAATCCAGGAACGCTGTGTAAAAGCAGGAGCTAGAATGCCATGTTGCCTCAGTTGAGCAGCTTTGTTGGTCATAACTCTCTACATCTTTTTCACATCTGAACTTAATTTCATCTGTTTCTATTGCCACACTAGGGTGCAAAAATTGAAGAAAACCTCAGCTTGGTTGCAGATCAAATTTCAAGATGGCAGCAAAGTATCCGTTAAGAATAAGTAATGCACAACCACGCTTCTAATAAAATGCTTTATTCAATACGTATGCATTCACTGAATACATATTCTTCTTGCTACCTTCTTGCTCCAAACTGTTGTGACTGTGCCTTTTCGAAGGTACAGTATGGTCCACTGTTAGGGGGAACACGCGAGCGCACGGCCGGCAGTCCGCAGAGCGCTAACTGCTGGCGAGATTTGGAAACGTAGAGCATGCGCACAGAATCGCAAGGGCGGCTCGTGCCCTGTGTCGTCTGCTACTTCCCCACCCTAGCGCTCGGCACGCGCTAACGCCGTGCTATATGTTTGAGTGGTTGGAAGAAGAAGCCGGCTATGCTCATTGCATAGAGCACCAATTTCCTTGTCTGTTATAAAAGGCAGCCGGCTGGTTAGAGCATTGTGCAAAGCTTACAACTGACATTTCTGTGAGCACTGACACTTTAGGTTACGCAAGTGAAGGGCTTCGTTATCGCTTTCACAGAATTCCACAGCTGCGGGCGGAATTCTTCGCTGAACAAATTTTCGGTGATGCCAGCTCTTATATGTGGCATGGCCAGAGCACCTAAAGATGAAAGGCTTTTGATAGTCGGTCTCGACACTAAAAGATACAGTCAGCCTGCTGTCGCTGCTGTGGCAAACAGCCCACTGAACACCGTGACGGTGCTCATGTGCCCCCTTCCCCCCAGCCAACTGACGTCAACGTAATTGAAATTGCATGAGGCAGAAAGAAATCAACCCTCTCTCGCCAAACTATCCACGTCAAATCTGTGGATGATCTCTGGGCTTTCGGAAACGAAGCGTGGAAGCAGCTTAAGCGCGATTCATTCTTCACTGAAGGTCTGTACAGGTCTCCACTTGCAAGGATGAGGCCGTACTCGACCCTAGAGGTGACATCACCCGATACTGAACGAAGCTTTTCATTCTTCTAACACTAAAAGGCCGTAGATCTGGCCTGCTCCATCTTTTGTCACAAAAATACGACGAATAATTTTTCTCTTTCGTGTTTACTGTAATGTATAGTTTTACGCACTTCATTTTTAATGCATGCACATATTAGTGAAGGGCAGTACTTTTCATAAAAGTGCATGTTATAGCGATGCGAAATATGAAGCTTTTTTCGATGTTTCTTTAATCAAAAACTCACATGATTTAGAACATTAGCCCTAATATTTGCTGGGATATAGCAAGCCAGAGCCAGAACATCATTAGATATCACGCCGTATTGAGAGATTTGGAAGATATTTCACCCCCCGGTGTTTCCTTAGCTCACCACGATGGTATAGGGGTTATGGTGCTCGACTGCTCGCCTGCAGGTCACGGGATCAAATGCCGGTTTTGGCAGCCACATTATCAGTAGAGGCGGGAATATTCTTTGGTACTTTGATTTCAACCCCAGGTGGCTAAAATCTCTGGAGCATTCCACTGCGTCACTCATAATCGTACCGCTGTTCTGCAATGTTAAACCCAAGCATTTACTATTATGAAGCCATTATTAACATTCTTTGAATTATAATCGCATGGCTTTTCATTGTATAGTGCCTTTAATTGAAATTCTACTGCTTGGGGTGTGAATTGCATCGTTTCAAAACTGGTGAGATAGCACAGTAAGAAGCAAGCTGAACCTTTTGTGTATCTGCTGAGTACCTGACGGGGCGGCATGAATCGCTCCATGGAAAAACGAAAGCGCTCGGCAGGCGCAGGGGTAGAAAGTAGCAGATGAAATCAGACAAGCGCCGCCTTTATGCGCGTGTGCCACGTTTACAAATCTCACCACCAGTTCGCGCCACACAGGCGCCGCGACCAGGCGTTCGCATGTTCCCCTTAACAGTGGACCGTACTGTACATCCATCAACCATCACAACCTTGCACACAGGTAGTATGCAATGGCAAGCTAACGTGGGGAAATGTGCCACACAGTGATTGCCCCTAACAATTAATTATGCTTGCTAAAGGTAACTGCAAGAAGTGACACTTTTTAAAAAAGCCTGTAGCACATCCTGGTAGATCCTATGTAGCCAGGCCCTTGCATCTGGTATTACTGAAAGCCTCTTGCATCATCGGACACACCACTCTCCCGTTTCAATTTACAATGCAATATAAAGATTTCTTCTGCTCTGATTCTTACTTTTTTACTTGTTGCGCATGTTACATGTTACTTTGTTCCATTCCCACCAATAATGTTTTTCTTTTCATTTAAAGTAAGTAACCTTCCCATGTATTCCTTATAGAGATTATCAAAATATGTGTTTCAGCTGTTTTTTGCACTCAACTTCTACCGTAAGCTGAGCACACATCTATGGACATCTACCTGGTATGTATTAAGAGATGCTACACTGCACAGAACATTCCATACCAGGCACGTAATATAATGTCCCAAAATTAACCCTGAACAGCCTTCCTGAATGTCCACTTCTACAGATTGACACAAGAGATCCTATATAATCAAAGTAAACAAAATGTCTAATAGTGTACTTTGCAGTAACAGTAAGTATATCTTGCAACAGCTCATGCAAGTTCACAATGCCTCCCATGCAAGCTCAATTATGATGCAGATGCAAGCAGTGGTCAAGATGTGCACTGATATGACATGACTTCCCTCACTCCCAATTTTTTTTTGTATGTTCAGACTCTATTTTGTGTGGTATACAACACAAAAGAAGGCAAGGCGTGCAAGCATGGCCAGAGAAGGGAACAAACCTTCTTTTAAGACAAATCCTCACCAGCTAGCCCAGATTTGTTTTTCTTGAATATAACACAATAAATATTGGCAGATCTACATAATGTATGCTAGGCTCCCTGTCGTTTTTTTCTTTTTCTTGCCTACTAATTAGTAGCTAGTCTTTTATAACTTTTGCATGCACTCTCACTTTTGAAGAAATGCTCGTAAAATTATTACTTTGAAAACAAACATCAACCCGAAGCTCTCAAGACTACTCTTTAAACCCATCATCATAGTTTTATTACAGTGAGGAGTGTTCACAGATTCCAACTGTATAGCAGTTGCATCGGCATATTACCTTTCTGTGACTGCTCAGAATGCAACATAACAATAAACAGCTTTTATGCAGTAAAATGTATAGTTGAATGTTATGCTTATGGATATACAGGTGTTTTTCTGTGACTGCTCAGAATGCAACATAACAATAAACAGTTTTTATGCAGTAAAATGTATAGTTGAATGTTATGCTTATGGATATACAGGTGCTATATAGTGCCATAACAGAAGAAGGCATCATTCTGAAGGTAATAAACTCACTCATAATTAGCCAATTGTCTTCAATAATAAATTTCACAATATTTTGAAGCTAGGTGCCACTTAATGACTATTCAAAGGTGCAAGGTAAGCTGAAGGAATGAGTGTAAATACATGAATACAGTGTGTTACTTGCACATTCAAATCAATATTACTGTATATTGTTGTGCATAAAACAGAGACAAAAGAAGGAATACAGTGACACATGTATCCATTTTATGTGCAACAATGCATGTTCATCATGAAAGACCAACAAACCCACATGAAAATCCTATTGAAGTTCACTTTCATCTTTCGTATTACTGTCCAAGTGTGCATAAAAAAAAAGTGAGGTTTTGAAGCACCATGCCAGTTAGTAGTCAGAGTGAGCAAAACCATGAAATACATAAAATCATATACAAGCATCAAGCCACAGGCAATCAAAATAATTTCATAGACTACCTTCCAATACTTGCAAACAAGGTAACCCCTCATAGCATGACTCTTGGGGCACAAAAATTTCATTACTGCAAAAACATTAATTTAGGTAAGCTAAGATAGCCATAACATGCATCAAACATGGCTCTCATCAGAAGCCTGCGATAATAAACCACCTTTATGGAAGCAAGCATACATGTGCAACTTCCATTTGTTTTACCCAACTATGGTGTTAAATTAAACATGAGGCTCGAAAGCTCGCTATAAACTGACAAAATTTGCTGCCAGAAATGACTGATTTCAGTGTGGGAAATGTACAGGATATTACAGGATAAAGCCACTGTGGTGTGGGGTGTTGAAACAAAACACAAGGAATGCCTTACAAAATTCCCAACATGTTGAATTGCAAACCGCAAGAGATCGAAAGTGATCAAAAAGGCTAGCTGCTGAAGCTCCTTCCCTCCCTGCAAAAGTTGTGAGTGCGCAGGTAATTTAGCCTTCAAAAAAATGTCACAAAAGCAGGAGTTTGATCTCAAAGCATTGCTTTCTGCAAAATACCGTAAATACAAGGCATACTCCAAGTGGCGGTAATATACATATATATACACACACATGTATGTGTGTTTGTTCAGATACTAGCTTATGTATTCCAAGGCACAAATGCGCCTACCTAAACTCACTTCTGTATATCAATATCACTTCCTTTATTCCAGTACATGCTACAGAACTCGCACTACAATAAAAAGCCATTTCCCATCTCCTTGCATGGTTGAATGTACTTATAGAAACACAGCTCGGAATTTACAACGCAAATGAAATGCTCGAGTAAAAGAAGAGCGAATAGTACTTTCGCAACAGCAGTACGCCTAAAACGCTCCTTGCAGCTTTCAGTCACAAGCGAGCCGAGCGAGCATTCGCAGGAACAGTGCGACAAAATTATCAGTCGATCCGATTACGCTTTATCAGTCGAACTAGCAAAGACTGACGAAGTCCTTGCACTTTCATAGATCTGTTCGTACAGATATGCGTTGACGGTGTATTACAACTCGCTGGCACCCTTACCGGCTGCTCAACCAGCAAGGTATAAGGCTCCGAAAATTAGTGACTGTCAAATATACAAAGATAACCGGGAGCATAGCGACCCGTGCGCGATAGCAACAAAAAAATGCGCTACATAGGAGAACAAGATGTGACGAAAGACTGCAGACGACTGCACGTAGGCTAACAATCGGGGCCCGATGATGGCATTTGAGGAATAGGCAAGACATCAGGGTAACAGCGATTTACATTGCGCTATATATATACACATATATACAAGTATTAAGTGAGGCCAAGCACTCCAAAAACAATTTCGTTTCCTTGCAATCACGGATGCGCCAGCGTATGAATTCCAGCTGAGAACTGACCAAGTTTTCACTGCCACAAAGAAAATATGCACAGTCGTTGGGTAATATAGCAGTTAATATCGTAGTGCGATTGCTTGAACTTTTAGACTGTAGAAAACTCGCTCTAATTTGGTATACAGAGACAAATGGAAACGATCAAGGCGCAACTCAAGCGGCTTAGCTTTGCTTGCTCAACGAGGGTTTACACAGCAGCTCTAGAATAAACGAGGGATTATACAGCAGCTCTACACCGTAATGCAGGGACACAATTTCAATCAGTCGAACGAATGGGCCATGCGCCGGCTGGACCGTCTCCAAAGCGAGCAAATATGTCAGACGTGATCCAGCAGCCAACGACGCGAACCCTGTCCGGCATTTCTCGCTTCCTCGCTGTGCATAAACCTCTGCACGCGTCCACGTCAAGGCAAGAATCGGCATCGCATTCACAGCGGTCAACCTTTGATTAGTGTTAAGCCTAACGAGAGGATCATTAGCGAGCTTGAGATCGTTCAGAGCCGACTAGCATCCGCGGACCTTTCCCGCTTTCGCTCGATACCGCGACAGTGACAACGAAGACTCCACGGGAGTTCACACTGACATTTCGTCCAAGCGGTCCCGCTTGCCCCTCCTCACCTTTCTCCGGGGCCCGAGTGATCACGAGCGGCGAATACGAGACGCAGCTAGAGCGCAATTATTTCCATAAATGCGCGAGAACAATGACCACAAGTTTTCTTAGAACGCCATTTTAGGCCCATCTTCGGCTACCCAATTCATGATCACTTTTGCCAAATGATAATCGGCTCGGACTTTCTCTTCAATTAAACATACATACCGAGCAATTTCGACCAATCGAGAGTGCTCGGTCTACACAGGCACAGGTAGCGAAACGAATGAAACACTTACCTTCGTAAAGCTAGTGAAACGAACTACATTCGCAGGCGATTTTTGTGAAGTTTGAGTCGCTTTGGTCGCTTACATTGTACATCTTGCTAGGACTAGCACGCCATGTTCCGCCGTCTCTGATTGGTCGACACTAGAGTGTACTAGAACAAGGGGAGTGCCCGGACCGAGATCCAAAAAGTGAGGCCCAAACGGGGTCAAATCCGCTAGTGGCGCTGCGATCGGTAGTCTGTGACCTGTCGTCGTTTTAAGAGCCGTGCGCAGCTCCGCCGAAGTGGTCGAGGGGTAGAATGCTCGCATCCCACTAAAAAGACCCAGGTTCGAATCACCGCTGTGACCATAGATTTTTTTTTTAATTTCACGTGTACAACTGTATTGTTTGGCTTTTTTTTTAAATATGCCTTCAGTTTCTACATATTGCTACAAAACATTACGCGAGATATGAAGTAAAGGAGAAAAAAACTTGACAGCAAGCGCATTTATTTGCAGCGCCACCGCACGGGATTCAACGAAAACTTAAAAGCATAGCTTGCGAGATTTTAGCGAATAAAAGAGAGACGGTGTGCTTTCACTCGCCTGCGGTCGCCGCCCACTGGCTCGCTTAAAAAAAGAAAAAGAAAAACTGAAAGTAAACGATTTTCAGTCGGCGGGAAGTCGCGAAGGTTTGAATACTGGTAAAGCAGCGATGTTCTGTCTGCTCGAGTTTTCAGTGTTCCTCCTCACACTAAATGCGTAAGATATTGGCGTGTAACATTAATAAAGCTATCACGAGGTGTGCGGAAACAGACAGGTGAACGTGTTCATATTTTTGTGGCAGACGATAAAAAAGCGCTGTCCGCAGTGCTCGTGCGCGAAACCTCATAGTTGCCGCAGCGGGCTGGCGGTGTAGCCGAGCAGACGACACGCGTGTTCCCCTTCAGATGTGGACCCCTCTGTACAAGTGAGAGTCTCACGTCCTGTTACACCTTTCGCAAATGAAACCAAAGCGGCAGGGCAACTGCTGTGTGCCCGGCTGCGGGGTTACCTACATAGGATCTACTGAAGGCAGTAAGTGTTCGCTATTCGCCGTTCCAACATCTCCGACCCTGAGGGAGAAATGGGAGTACAGCTTACGCTTGCCAAGAGGGCACATGAAAAGTTCAAGTGTGGTCTGCGAGGCACATTTCGAGCCGCATCATCTGCTTCGAGACTTCGTGCACATTATAGGCGGTAGAGAGGTCAGGTTGCCCCGTGACCGGCCAAAGCTTGCAGTCGGAGCAGTGCCTGTTATACTGAGTGGACAACAACGTTCCGACGGGGGTGACCAGGTGACTAATAATTCGACAAGTCGTCAGCATGCCAAACAAGATGCCCCCGGGCCATCAATGACCAAGTGCGAAGAGAAAAAAAGGTCCTCTAGCGCTGCGAGCTTGACAGAGAGGCATGCAAAGTGTGTGAAGTCGGCAGCGCATCCCGTGATGGACTGCAATTCGGAGACACAAGGCGGTACCACGAATGAAGGAAGACGTTCCCTTCTTACACTGACGATGCCGTCAACCTCCAGATGGACAGCCCTTCAGTTCCCGCATGTTGATGGTGTCTTCTATGTCACCTCCACACTAATACCGCCTTCAGAAATATCCCATGACAAAGTTATATTCCTGAAAGAAGAAGAAGACGGACTTCTCTGCCGAACACATATAAACGGCAGTCCTTACGACGAAAAACGGGCTCTATCTTTCGCACAGGCAGAGGAACATATGCAAAAAATCGACGCAGCTTCTGTATGCCCTGGCTCCATAAGGAAAAATGAACCTAATGATGGCCCACTTGAGACATTTGCCTCTGGACGGAACCTCAGATGCCATGGAGGAGCGTTTTACAGCAGAAGCTGTGAAGGTGTTGTACCTAACGGAGGTAAGTAGGTCTATGTACTTCACCGATACGGACAGAGCTTAAATTAAAGCGTATAGGAGAGGGACGTTTTGATAAAATTTATGGTGATTTTGAACGAGTTGTCAAAATATATGCAAGGAAACGACATTAATATGCACATCTTATTTCCATTTGCATGTTTTAATTGCTAACGGGCAGGGGTGTTTCTCTTACAGAGGTATAAAAAAAAAAGATCGCACAAGTTTACATTTCATGTGTGCAATTATTATCACGAAAATAAAAGAAAAAGAACTCGAGTGAAATTTATCACTGTTTAACACTACTGTGAGTTAATGTTCTTCCCATTACTCCTCTCAAATCGAGAAAGCTTGATGGTTGACGGTGCGTGCGTGCATATGTTTGTGTGCGTTAATGCGACTGTTTGTGGGTAGGCGTCTGTGTGTGTCTGTCTGTGGGGCGTAAACATGTAATCAGACCTTTTTTTTTAACTGTGCAGGTGTAAAATGCCGTCCATGCGCCAAGGCAAGGCTGTCCCTGATTAGGAAAAAATGTAAGGTGATGCGTACCACTGCTGCTACTGGTGCCACTTCTGCAAAGCGAGCCATTTGTCGCCAAACGAAAACCTTGAGACAGCAAAATCGCCGACTGCTTGGACGGGTGTCAAACTTGAAATCAAAACTGAGAGAAATGGTGAAGCAGAACAAAGCTATAAAGGAAGGCACTTTTGAAGAAAGTATTGCTGACATGCCTCCAAAACAAAGAGAAGCAGCACTTCATTTTTTCCGCGCTTCCAAACGAGCGAGTACCAGGGGATTAAAATTCACTCAGAATTGGATCTTAGAGTGTCTGCTCATGAAGATGAAAAGTCCAAAGCTTTACAAATACATGAGAAGCAACAAGATCTTAGTCCTACCAAGTGAAGACACCTTGAGGAAATATTTGAGCTCGTACAAGACAGGGTTCGGTTTCTGCACAAGGGTCCTGAGTGCTCTAAAAAAAAAGACGAGATCTATGGACGCCTTTAAGCGACACGGAGGGCTGCTAATTGATGAAATGAAACTATCTGAACACTTGTCAGTCACATCCGCCGCCACTATTGAAGGTTTGGTTGATTTAGGCCATTTTACATCAAAAAAAGATAAATGTGAGCCATGCGACCATGGCATGGTGATTATGTTTGCACCTTTCACCGGCAAGTGGACACAAGTATTAGCAGTATTCGCAACACACGGGAACGTTAAAGGAGAGCTCCTCGCGAAAATTCTAGTGGAGGCTGTATTGCTTGCAGAAGATGCCGGTCTTTTCGTGGACTTTGTCACTTGCGACGGTGCGACATGGAACAGGAAGATGTGGAAGGTACTTGGAATCGAAGCAACGTCTGAGAACATTCAATGCAGAATGAGGCATCCCAAAGACAGCAGTCGCTACGTCCACTTCCTTTCGGACTTTCCGCATCTCATAAAGTGTCTTCGCAACAACTTGCTCCTCCACGACTTCAACACTCCAGATGGGCTGGTAGGTTTTCAAGCTCCCATTTATTCCTTTTTCTTCTGTTGTTTTATTGTTGTGTGTTTGTTATAGAACTTGAACGAATGCTTTCCGATAATTTTTGCGTTTATGTTATGGAGATACACTTCGTTGAGAAATGTATGCTTCGCGTCCAGTTGGTTCATTGGGTAAATGTCAATGTAAGATAGCACTCACTCACTACAGTTGAGGAAAACAAACTGGGAAGGCTGCCGGAGCGCCGCCATAGTCCTCTTTGTGGGCTGTTGTTACCATGAGTGACACTCCCCCTCCCCTCCCTCCAAGAAAAAAAAGAAAAAAAAATGTCTGCTGAACTTGAGATGTCGGATTTAGGGCTCCCATGCAACAGCCCAGAAGGGATGGGGTCCTCGATCCTCTCCATTCAAAAAACAATAAAAGAAAAGAAAAGGTTTGTAGACGTTTTAGTGCGACAACGTTAGAACTGTATCTACAAAATAAAAAAGAATCCTGTGTTCGAGTGGGTTTGGCGGACAAATTCGTTCGCTAATTCTGGAACATCGCCAAATCAAGTATACACACACACACACACACACACACGTATATATATATATATATATATATATATATATATATATATATATATATATATATATATATATATATATATATATATATATATATTGCCACGAGGCCACCCATCTTTTCACCGAGACCTACTAACTTCTCGAGATCCATGGTGTCTCGCAAATAAAACCTTGCCACGTGCACAAAATATCTGCCTAAAACGGTCTATCGGAACACTCTCTGCTCACTCGCTAACGAGAACAATGAGCAACACACAGAAATCGGACCGATAGCACTATCAACGACTCGAGGCTCTTTCTCACTACTTTGGACACACCGTGCACCATATATATGGTGCACGGTGGTTATATATGGTTATATATATATATATATATATATATATATATATATATATATATATATATATATATAACATTATTTTGACACTTTACAATAAACTATTGCTATATGCTAAGGAAAGGCCTTTGCTCAGCAGGAGGAAGAGTCGGGAATGATCCGAGATTCGTAAACTGTACGAATTTGTCCGCCAAACCCACTCGAACACAGGATTCTTTTTTTATTTTGTAGATACAGTTCTAACGTTGTCGCACTAAAACGTCTACAAACCTTTTCTTTTCTTTTATTGTTTTTTGAATGGAGAGGATCGAGGACCCCGTCCCTTCTGGGCTGTTGCATGGGAGCCCTAAATCCGACATCTCAAGTTCAGCAGACATTTTTTTTTTCCTTTTTTTTCTTGGAGGGGGGGGGGGAGTGTCACTCATGGTAACAACAGCCCACAAAGAGGACTATGGCGGCGCTCCGGCAGCCTTCAGTGGAAAAGTCTATACTTCTTACGACGTTAGCTTTCGTTTGACGAAGCCGCACGCCACCTACCGGCATTGAGCATTGGACTCGGTAGTCGACCTTTTACGTACCGTATGAAGCGTGCGGCGATGTTTCGTTTCATGATTTCATGGCAGTAACCGTCTCCTTCCAAGCTTGTGCATCGGCCTTAGTGGCGGATCCAGGGGAAGGGGGGGGGGGGAACAGGGGCGATCGCCTTCCTTCCCTAAATTTCTGTCAGCGCTCCTCCCCCTCAATTCAATGCTCGCAGTCCACCTCCTATCACCAATTAGGACAAATGAGTGGAACCCCTGTGAGCACATAGTAACAGTGTTGGCACAACGAAGAGGTTTTTCTGCTAGTAAAAAGAAAAATTCATTACCACGCCCCCCCCCCCCCCTCCTGTGTTACTTAATGTGACCTCCCATCTCAAATAAGTGGCTAGATCCGCCCGTGCTCACACGGTAACTTCCTTCGTTTACCGCGTCTTTACATATCATGAATTCACTTGTTATGGAAACCTCGCCCGGAAACGGTTCCATTTTTGTCCGGGTGACATTAGAGGAGGCTTCATGTCAGAACCCCCTAGCAGATTTTCACATACGCAGGATTAGATTGGTGGCATTAACGATGACCTGATATTTTTTATTCGTTGCCTCGTTAAATATTTGAGCCCTTGAAGAGCCATAAAATTACTTCCTCTAGTTGAAGAGTTTCCGGGTTTTACAACATAATTCGAACTTCCCCATCAATTGTTAGAACTAGTTTCAATTACATATGATTTATGTTTCAGGTCTCCTTGGACGCTGTCAAAGACGTCTACGCAATGGATGGGAGCATCGTGACACTTCGCGTGATGCATGGCATACGGGAGGCCCACCTCAATCCGAACAACTTTGAGAAGATGCGCGTCCCCTACGCCTACCAATTGTTCGGTCCACAAGTGACCCGTGGTCTGCGGTTCTACCAACAAGATGTCGAACCGTCGAGACGCAGCTGCATACAGGCGACTTTGCGGTTCTTTGAGTAAGTGTGTCCGACATCCTAATTGTGTTGGTATTAACAGCAAAGCTTACGATATGTTTGAAGAGGGAAGTAGAAGGACATATATGTTTGCACAGCTGGGCACTTGAGCATGCAATATACACTAGAGCGAGTGTACCGTGCTGAGTGTGTGTATATATCAGAGTCACCTGAAACGGCAAGCCTAGGAACTGTCGTCAACGGACACCTCATTACTACGGCGTTTTGTTCTCCTTGTGATATATTGCAGGACACTTCGAACATGCTGCAAGGGAAGCCTGTGGCATGTTCCGAAACCACATAAAACGCTCTTATAGGTTATTCGAACATCTTACTAGAATGTTAAGCTCACAGGGATAAAACAAATTTTCTCTACGCAGATTATAACATGTGGCATTTACTGCGTTTCTTGTCGCCCAAACCCCCAGCGTTTCTTTCAAACTTAGTAGTAAATTTCGCAACGTTACCTGTGCTAAGTTGTACTCAGTGTACATCTGTCCGTAAACCAAACAGCATAATTATATCATACTATTAATTTGGCGACACCTTCATGCACCTGAAATAGTGAGGCACGAATCCCCACGATGGCATGCAGTGTGATGTGCATTGCGCGGTCTTGGTAAAATTATCTTGCACACGTACAAATACATAAAACGGCGTGCAGAGAGTAACGTTCTTCTTATTTTCTTTTATTTTATGCAGGATGATAAACAGCATCATCAACATCATGTCCTCTCGGTACGCGAGAGTAGCGCTGCGGTTGAACTCAAGTGCGGTCGACTGCCTCTACACCTTTCTTGCGTACTTGACTGAATGGGAGTCGCACGTAAAAGGCACGCGGGGCTTCCTTAGTCAGTCCACAGCAGCAGGGTTTCGAGTAACCATCAAAAGCACCTTGCTATTGCTGGAATACCTGACGACGGAAGTAGGCTATGCCTACCTGATGACAGCCCGGCTCAACCAAGACCCCCTGGAGAACACTTTTGGTATAGTGCGGCAGTGCAGCGGGAATAATGATCATCCTACGCCGCAGCAGTTCCTCGACACAATGGCATGCATCAGCTTTTGCAACCTTGTGCGCTCGCCGGACAAGGGCAATGTGACTCCTGGCACACTTGACTCTCTTTTGTCCCCTATACTGTGCTCGCCTCCGTCACCGCCACCGCAGACCTCCGGCTTCACTCATGCACTAGATGAAATTCACTTTGAAAGCAATGAAAACGACATGTTGGATGATGTGGTGACACATGAGAGTGACCATGAGGCATACGTGTCTGTCAGAAGTGACCGCAGACTGGTCCACTACATAAGCGGGTATGTTGCAAGGAAATGCATCGTGCCGTTGCACTGTTCTGCTTGCGAAAACGACTTGTTGACTTCACGAGAATCTGAAAGTGCTATCGCACAGTTCACACAACAGTGTGATTACGGGGGCCTTTTGTACCCATCTTCGACCTTGTCCAACTTTATTGGTTTTCTCGAAGACACTTTCACTGAATGTTTTAGCACTCGCCGCGTGCACCATGACAGCATCATGGATGTGATAGAGCTTCTGAAGGTGAAAAAAGCAAAACTAATTGGATGCGAGGAGCACCGTGAACATGTCACGGCACGAGTGGTAGGTTTTTATGTGCTGACAAGACTGAGATTCTTTGTCAAAGCCTTGAATCGTGCACAGCCATCTAGGCGGAAGTCTGCACAACAAAGAAAACAGAGCAGGTGCTCGTAAGGAGCCAGGGTTGTTTATAAATGAAGAAGTGGCCATCAAAACAAATTCATTGAAAGTTCGGTTTCGATGTGCATTGGGAGTACTCGTGCAGTGCTACGTAGCTGACATATCAGCGATCAGAAGATGACAACGAAAGAATGGACTGACTTGCCCGCCGTGCTTGCTGTGCTCTGTGTGGTTCGGTGTTATTACACTCGCGAATAGTCATTTTACGTGACATATTTGTGGTGGAGCTGCTGGCTCTTCCCTGTACCCATCACGAAGCTCCACTTCGGACGTATCATCACGGGTCCAACCATGTCACAGGTTCAAGGAACATCGTCTTCACCACCCGCCTCTTCTGTGACTCCTACCTACGTTGTCGTATACCTCCTGCTCGTGATCCTGGCATATTTCCAGGATATATAGATCGCTTTGACGTTAGATATATATGGGGGGTTTAACGTCCCAAAACCACGATATGATTATGAGAGACGCCGTAGTGGAGGGCTCCGGAAATTTCGACCACCTGGGGTCCTTTAACGTGCACCCAAATCTTAGCACACGGGCCTACATCATTTCAGACCGCATGGGAAATGCAGCCGCAGCAGCCGGGATTCGATCTCGCGACCTGTGGGTCAGCAGCCGAGTACTTTAGCTACTGGACCACCATGGCGGGGCACGCTTTGACGTTGACAAGTGCCTTAACGTGTACGAACAGATCAGCGCCGGCTATAGGTGGGCCCGACACTCATGCTCGCCAACGTGTTTCTTTACCTTGATGGCCCACTGCAGATGTGGTTCCTGTAGGTTATTCGAACACGTTACTGAAATGTCAAGCTCACAAGGCTAAACCAAATTTCCTCTACGTAGAATATATAGTGTGACATTTACTGCGTTTGTTGTGGTTCGAGACGCACGAAGTCGACATTGCCAGCTGGGACACTTTCAAGGAGACGATCCGTGACCTTTTCGGCGACACTGCTGCACGGCAGACGACTGCACTAAATCAGTCGGCTACTCGGGTATAGGCGTCTACCGAATCGGTAGACGTCTCACGGTTACCCAGTTCTGACGAAGCCATTTTCGAAGTATGATTGGATCAGACCTTTCGCCTGATCAGGCCGATGCTCTCTGTCAGGTTTCGGACTCGATCACGGTGACATTTTTGGTATCCGTGGTCATCCCTTGGGCCAGACTAATATTGTCAAGCACCTAATTAACAATGGTGACTCTGCGCTTATCCACTGTCGGCCTTGCCGCGTGTCCGCATCAGAACGAGCAGTGATTCAAAAGGAAGTGGCCAAAATGCCAACGAAAGACACCATCGAGCCATCGTCGAGCCCTTGGGCCTTCCCAGTGGTCTTGGTAAAGAAGAAAAGCGGCTCCTGGCGTTTCTGCGCTAGTTATCGGCACCTCAAAAAAATTACGAAAAAAAAAACGTGTACCCTCTTCTCCGTATTGACGACGCACTTGACTGTCTGCATGGCGCCACCTTCTTTTCATCTCCCGACCTCCGATCTGGCTACTGGCAAATTGCTGTAGACGAAATGGATCGTGAGACAACTGCATTCGTTACCCCCTGACGGCATTTACCAATTCAAGGTCATGCCGTTTGGCCTCTGCAATGCCCCGGCAACCTTCGAGAGAATGACAGATACGCTACTTCAAGGATTTAAATGGGCGACGTGCTTGTGCTACTTGGATGACGTGATAACTTCTCACCCACCTTCGCCACACACCTTGAACGCCTTTCTACCATTCTATAATATTCCGCTCTGTCCATGATGTTCTCAGTTTCGTGGGCCTCTGCTCCTACTTTCGGCGGTTCGTGAAAACTTTGCGGCACTCGCACGGCCACTTACCGACCTTCTCAAACAAGATGCCCCATTTCATTGGGGCCCTCTTCAAACTGACGCCTTCTCTCAACTAATTACCACTCTCACGACAACCCTATTCTTGCGCATTTCGACCCCGATGCTCCTACAGAAGCGCGCACAGACACGTGTAGTCACGGCATTGGTGCAGTTTTGGCGCAAACTCAGCGGGGCAACGACCGTGCAATTGCGTATGCAAGTCGTCTCCTTTCGAAATCTCAACGCAAATACAGAGAAATTTCATTCATTGTTTGCTGTACACCTATGACTTCTTCGCCAGTTGAACACAACTTATGCGGATACGCGTTCAACGAATGATTTTGTACTATGTGCTAGCGTGTTTTTTATGTACGTCACTAACAAGACAAAACAAACCACGACCACTTGCTTGCCTTCGGCATAGCACGCTATACTTAGGATTAGGAGACCTCACATTTAAGCCTGACTGCGAAAACTCCCGTAGCTACCATGCAACCGCGGATCATTTCATGTCTACATTTTTGGCATCACGTCTGAATAGAACCAACGCACTTTCAACAAAACAAAACAACAACGACGACGACGACAATGGTTTTGCGCGATAAAACTATATACCGCGTGAGGCTCGCCGTATTCAGTGTAGCACTCTCCCAATTACGACCACCTGTGGTTCTTAGCGCCTACATCTAAGAACGCAGGCCTCTATCATTTCCACGCCATCGAAATGCAACTGTCGAGATCGGGATGCGATCCTTATCTGCGGGTCAGCAGCCTCGTGCACATCAATCACCACTGTGCCATTGACATCAAAACCGATTCCTTTACAACTGTAATGGGCAGGCCTGGTTGGTACACTACTGGAATGGTCATGACGTATCTGTCATTCTTACCTTGTGTCACGCGTCTTAAGCACTGTTCCGTGCCACCCCATCCCTACAATAAACGGTAGTGACCATCGGCCGTATGCACAAAGTGTGCACCACTAAATATGCTTTCAAAAGACAAAATGTATACGTTGACAAAAAATAGTTGTACAAGAAAAGTACATTTGTATTTCAATACTACTTCATCAAAAGCACAGGCAACCGGCGCGCTTTAGTTTTGCCGTTTAGCTGCCGCTGAGAGAGTTGAAAACGATGCAGGCGCCAATGACGCAAAAGCTAAATACAACAAAAAGCGCGCCGATCACATATAGATGCGCCCGCAAAACACAAGCATTGGTTTGCATCATTTATTTTCGCTGAGGGCGGCCATAATTATAAGATATATGTTCGCAATATCAGTTGTACAGGAATACTACATATGTATCCAAAATATCAACACGTTCACCTCTTTCCGCACACCTCGTGATCGCTTTACTCGAGCAGACAGAACATCGCTGCTTTACCAGTATTCAAACCTTCGCGACTTCCCGCCGACTGAAAATCGTTTACTTTCAGTTTTTCTTTTTCTTTTTTTAAGCGAGCCAGTGGGCGGCGACCGCAGGCGAGTGAAAGCACACCGTCTCTCTTTTATTCGCTAAAATCTCGCAAGCTATGCTTTTAAGTTTTCGTTGAATCCCGTGCGGTGGCGCTGCAAATAAATGCGCTTGCTGTCAAGTTTTTTTCTCCTTTACTTCATATCTCGCGTAATGTTTTGTAGCAATATGTAGAAACTGAAGGCATATTTAAAAAAAAAGCCAAACAATACAGTTGTACACGTGAAATTAAAAAAAAAATCTATGGTCACAGCGGTGATTCGAACCTGGGTCTTTTTAGTGGTATGCGAGCATTCTACCCCTCGACCACTTCGGCGGAGCTGCGCACGGCTCTTAAAACGACGACAGGTCACAGACTACCGATCGCAGCGCCACTAGCGGATTTGACCCCGTTTGGGCTTCACTTTTAATGCATTGGTGCTGCGGCCGGTCCGGGCACTCCCCTTGTTCTAGTACACTCTACCCAAGGCAAGTCGCAAGGCAGGGCACGTCGGAATATCCCTGTATAAAAGGTACACTCCTCGTTAATTCCCGCGACCCATCTCGCCTTGTTAACTATGTTTAATGCAGGCAATTCTCGTAGAATCATTGCGTACGTTGGTAACCGAAGAACGCAGCAAGCGCTTGTACTAACAAGCTGCGCGAAGGCGACGCGCCCAGCTACTGCGGGTGCTGGCGTTCGTGTTTTCAAGTTTCTCCTGCTTCTTGTTTTGCTGGCGATTACGATTAAGAGGCCCGGCAGACGCCGCACGTGCACCCACTCTGAAACGAGTTTCAATCGGTTACAGTTTCGTCTTGGTCGCGATCATCGGCGACTTCGTGGTGACAATTGGCCGCGTCGCGCAATGCCTGACATACGATCGTGACAGGAGGTGACAGCGGCTATTCGCTTTTAAAGGTTTTCTTTTGGCTTCGGGCTTACGTGAGCCATCGTTACGGGAGTCGCCGCAGGAAACGAACGTTCCGCATGAAGAACGTGCTGAAACTTCAAGCGCGCCGCCCGTACGATACCGCGTGCCGCGCCCATGTCGTTGGATCTCGTTCACCGTAAGTGCGCGATGCATTCATTCCTGATTTTATTTGACGCTTAAGCAATGATTCTACGGGGTGTTATTAGTATTCGATCGCGTATATTAAGGACGCTCGTCGCACGAGCTCGTTCGAGTGCGCTTGAGTCGATTGCTGTTGCGCTACAATCTTCAGCACGTTTAACCGTAATGCTTCTTCGTTTATTATGCTCCAAGATTATACGGCAGGTAGAATTCATTGTCAGCTGGTGGAAGCTATTGAAAGTCACCCCGCAAATCAATAGTCAGGATTGTTTTACAATAAACCTGTCAAATTTACGTGATTTCACTCCAGCGTGTCCGACATTTAGAGCTAGTCTAAATGGTGAGATGATGCTTAGTGCCTGATTTGAAGAGTCATGATGTTTAAAGAGAACTAGGGCTTTTTTATTGTTCATTTCTTCAGCAAAAAAAAAAGACGAATTGACTGCTGAAAATTATATGGCACAAATTAACTATTCTCTGCAAGCACAAACTGTTACCAAAATTAGCCCTTCTACCATTAATAGGCCATGGCATTACCGTTACGTCGAAAACGGCTGACACTGCATAGTAAAGCGTAGTTCAGTTACTCTGAAAGTCAGTAGGGAGCTTTCAAATAGGACATGCAAAGCTCTACATTAGCATTTTGTTGCACCGTGCATGCATCCTACGCTAACCGCTTGCAGACTTACATGAAGTGACGAAAATAGCGAGCGATTGTTGTGTGTGTGGACGTGTACACATTCTGAAAGGGATATCATGCCTAACCGGTTTGAGTGGCTTAATGTTGCAATTTTTTTGTTTCCTTCCGTCACTGTGTCAGCCACGTCTTTACGTTATAAGTAAAGTTCAATCTCACTGGAATGAGTGATAATGTTTAGGTTTTTATGGAAGCCCGTCTGGTCGGGAAGTAAAATTATCGCATAAAAGGACATGGACCATGAAAGAAAGCACGAAAAAAGATGTTTTGTCTCCCCTGACTAAAGTCTCGTTCACCATGAAAGCCAGGACATGTGAAGCGATGTTTATGAGGTCTTTAAAATGTGATGCAAGCAGCTGTTGTAGATAGGAAAGAGTGTTCCATTATTTCCGTTCAGTGTGTTATCCATCATTTGAATCAGCATGGATTCTAAATGGTGTTTTACAGAAAGGTTTTTTTTTTTTTCGCTCTTTTTCGAAGATTGTGACATTATCAAAATTATTTTGGTGGCTTAAGTTTTCCACGTGCTTGGCAGAGGCATTCGCAGACACTTTTTTCTTGTTGATGTCATGGACATGCAATTAGACCCGCTGTTTAAAATATCCTGTCTCACCGATATATACATAATCGCAGTCTTTACATGGGATCCGATAAACTACGCTAGGAAACTTTTCTTCTTGAAGCTCGCCTTACACATTTACTAGCCAATGACACAATCCCTGTGTAGGGACATGGGCTACTAGAATGCCTGTACCATTTATAAGGCACATGTTGTGGCCGTGTGCATGTTTACAAAGGAACATGCATAGAAACATATATGTAAATGCAAGAAAGAAAGAAAAAACAAAAAAGAAAACTCCGGCGCGCGAAATCGAACGTGGGATGTCCGCATTGTGAATGCAAGGTGTTATTTGCTTCAGTAAACAAATGTGCTTTCTAATGTATGCATCCCATGGTGAAATGAAGAATGACCCCATTTTTTCAATATATTTGGGGTGGGCCCGAAACAGTCGGCGTGTGGTTTTAATGGGACTACATTCAATGGGCAAGTTGGACGTGATAAGTGGGGGACATCTAGGAGGGAATTCGCACGTCCAAGACGGTGTGTAAAGCAACAAACTTGTGCTACATGACAAGGCATTCAAAAGAGCATTGAAAAGGAAAAATTTTTAGAGAGTATTCCAACATTTCGGTGCCTTCGCACTGTTAATCGTGACCAACTCTTCAACATTGTTAAGCTAGCTTGCTGAAGCGATTGATTGGGTATGTTTGTGAGACAATTTAAAAAAAAACTAAAAGCTGCCGAACCAAATTGTGGCCTGTCAGCATTTGTGTATCTCATAAAGTCTCTCCTCTGTCCTAGTCCTGCGCCTTTCTGGTTTCCATTTTGGCAAACCAAAAGTAAAGCAAGCGAGATCTGACTGACAATCCGTGTGATGCTTATGTGTGTGCAGATGTCAAACTTGCAGCAGCAGCGAAAGATAGTGGAGCAGTTGCGCAGAGAGGCTGGCCTCAAGCGCATGGAGGTGTCTGCGGCTGTTGAAGACCTCAAGGTGCGCCTCAACTCGTTGAAAAAAAAATAATGTTACTTAGGAGCGTGTAATGAAACCTAACCGACAAAGAAGCCAAGGAAAGTATAAAGGACGTTACTTGTAGCCTTTAGTTTAAATGCAATAATTATGAACAAGCGTAAAAAAGTAAAAGTGGTGAAAAATGCAATGTGCTGTTGATAGGGCCCGACCAAATAAGCTTTTGGTAATGCATCCGAACCTCTATCAATGTGAGATATGGTGGCGGTTACCCTCCCGTATAATTTGTTGGCTGTTTATGTGTGTGTAAATAATTCCCTCTCTATCATTGTAGGTTGTGAGGGAAAATCAAGAAAGATGTAAAAGGAAAAAATCAACAATTAAAATCATCAGTTTGAGAGTTGAACTCGAGCTTTATCCGTGGAAACCATGATATGTGGGGGTTTAACATCCCAAAACCACCATATGATTATGAGAGACGCCGTAGTGGAGGGCTCCGGAAATTTTGACCGCCTGGGGTTCTTTAACGTGCACCCAAATCTGAGCACACGGGCCTACAACATTTGCACCACCTCGGAATCCCTGGAAACCAGGTGTTCAACCACAGAGCCGCACTGTTGCTTGAAACTGCCTTGGAAGAAAAAAGTTATATGAATTCCATATCACGCGAAGAGACTCTTTAGTAAATGCAGTTTTGCATGGCAGAAGCATAGAATCATG